>NW_027489225.1:52500-69067 GCF_050948215.1 Halictus rubicundus | reverse complement strand
TATTTATCGAGTTATTAGCAAATAATGGACGGATGTACTACTCCGTCGGACGTTCGACGAAAATTTTTCTAAGTCCCACCGCCAAGAGGAAACTTTTTCCCTATCGGTCCTAGACGATTTTCGACGTGATATCACTGTAATATAGACGGTTTCTAACAATATATATCATAACACCAAACTCGCTACAATTATTATTTATCGAGTTATTAGCAAATAATGGACGGATGTGCTACTCCGTCGACAAACTCTGGAAATTTTTCTAAGTCCCACCGCCAAGAGGAAACTTTTTCCCTATCGGTCCTAGACGATTTTCGACGTGATATCACTGTAATATAGACGGTTTCTAACAATATATATCATAACACCAAACTCGCTACAATTATTATTTATCGAGTTATTAGCAAATAATGGACGGATGTGCTACTCCGTCGACAAAACTCTGGAAATTTTTCTAAGTCCCACCGCCAAGAGGAAACTTTTTCCCTATCGGTCCTAGACGATTTTCGACGTGATATCACTGTAATATAGACGGTTTCTAACAATATATATCATAACACCAAACTCGCTACAATTATTATTTATCGAGTTATTAGCAAATAATGGACGGATGTGCTACTCCGTCGACAAACTCTGAAATTTTTCTAAGTCCCACCGCCAAGAGGAAACTTTTTCCCTATCGGTCCTAGACGATTTTCGACGTGATATCACTGTAATATAGACGGTTTCTAACAATATATATCATAACACCAAACTCGCTTACAATTATTATTTATCGAGTTATTAGCAAATAATGGACGGATGTGCTACTCCGTCGACAAAACTCTGGAAATTTTTCCAAGTCCCACCGCCAAGAGGAAACTTTTTCCCTATCGGTCCTAGACGATTTTCGACGTGATATCACTGTAATATAGACGGTTTCTAACAATATATATCATAACACCAAACTCGCTACAATTATTATTTATCGAGTTATTAGCAAATAATGGACGGATGTGCTACTCCGTCGACAAAACTCTGGAAATTTTTCTAAGTCCCACCGCCAAGAGGAAACTTTTTCCCTATCGGTCCTAGACGATTTTCGACGTGATATCACTGTAATATAGACGGTTTCTAACAATATATGTCATAACACCAAACTCGCTACAATTATTATTTATCGAGTTATTAGCAAATAATGGACGGATGTGCTACTCCGTCGACAAAACTCTGGAAATTTTTCTAAAGTCCCACCGCTAAGAGGAAACTTTTTCCGTATCGGTCCTAGGACGATTTTCGACGTGATATCACTGTAATATAGACGGTTTCTAACAATATGTATCATAACACCAAACTCGCTACAATTATTATTTATCGAGTTATTAGCAAATAATGGACGGATGTGCTACTCCGTCGGACGTTCGACGAAAATTTTTCTAAGTCCCACCGCCAAGAGGAAACTTTTTCCCTATCGGTCCTAGACGATTTTCGACGTGATATCACTGTAATATAGACGGTTTCTAACAATATATATCATAACACCAAACTCGCTACAATTATTATTTATCGAGTTATTAGCAAATAATGGACGGATGTACTACTCCGTCGGACGTTCGACGAAAATTTTTCTAAGTCCCACCGCTAAGAGGAAACTTTTTCCGTATCGGTCCTAGACGATTTTCGACGTGATATCACTGTAATATAGACGGTTTCTAACAATATATATCATAACACCAAACTCGCTACAATTATTATTTATCGAGTTATTAGCAAATAATGGACGGATGTACTACTCCGTCGGACGTTCGACGAAAATTTTTCTAAGTCCCACCGCTAAGAGGAAACTTTTTCCCTATCGGTCCTAGACGATTTTCGACGTGATATCACTGTAATATAGACGGTTTCTAACAATATATATCATAACACCAAACTCGCTACAATTATTATTTATCGAGTTATTAGCAAATAATGGACGGATGTGCTACTCCGTCGACAAAACTCTGGAAATTTTTCTAAGTCCCACCGCTAAGAGGAAACTTTTTCCGTATCGGTCCTAGACGATTTTTCGACGTGATATCACTGTAATATAGACGGTTTCTAACAATATATATCATAACACCAAACTCGCTACAATTATTATTTATCGAGTTATTAGCAAATAATGGACGGATGTACTACTCCGTCGGACGTTCGACGAAAATTTTTCTAAGTCCCACCGCTAAGAGGAAACTTTTTCCCTATCGGTCCTAGACGATTTTCGACGTGATATCACTGTAATATAGACGGTTTCTAACAATATATATCATAACACCAAACTCGCTACAATTATTATTTATCGAGTTATTAGCAAATAATGGACGGATGTGCTACTCCGTCGACAAAACTCTGGAAATTTTTCTAAGTCCCACCGCTAAGAGGAAACTTTTTCCGTATCGGTCCTAGACGATTTTCGACGTGATATCACTGTAATATAGACGGTTTCTAACAATATATATCATAACACCAAACTCGCTACAATTATTATTTATCGAGTTATTAGCAAATAATGGACGGATGTGCTACTCCGTCGACAAAACTCTGGAAATTTTTCTAAGTCCCACCGCTAAGAGGAAACTTTTTCCGTATCGGTCCTAGACGATTTTCGACGTGATATCACTGTAATATAGACGGTTTCTAACAATATGTATCATAACACCAAACTCGCTACAATTATTATTTATCGAGTTATTAGCAAATAATGGACGGATGTGCTACTCCGTCGGACGTTCGACGAAAATTTTTCTAAGTCCCACCGCCAAGAGAAACTTTTTCCCTATCGGTCCTAGACGATTTTCGACGTGATATCACTGTAATATAGACGGTTTCTAACAATATATATCATAACACCAAACTCGCTACAATTATTATTTATCGAGTTATTAGCAAATAATGGACGGATGTGCTACTCCGTCGACAAAACTCTGGAAATTTTTCTAAGTCCCACCGCCAAGAGGAAACTTTTTCCCTATCGGTCCTAGACGATTTTCGACGTGATATCACTGTAATATAGACGGTTTCTAACAATATATATCATAACACCAAACTCGCTACAATTATTATTTATCGAGTTATTAGCAAATAATGGACGGATGTGCTACTCCGTCGACAAAACTCTGGAAATTTTTCTAAGTCCCACCGCCAAGAGGAAACTTTTTCCCTATCGGTCCTAGACGATTTTCGACGTGATATCACTGTAATATAGACGGTTTCTAACAATATATATCATAACACCAAACTCGCTACAATTATTATTTATCGAGTTATTAGCAAATAATGGACGGATGTGCTACTCCGTCGACAAAACTCTGGAAATTTTTCTAAGTCCCACCGCCAAGAGGAAACTTTTTCCCTATCGGTCCTAGACGATTTTCGACGTGATATCACTGTAATATAGACGGTTTCTAACAATATATATCATAACACCAAACTCGCTACAATTATTATTTATCGAGTTATTAGCAAATAATGGACGGATGTGCTACTCCGTCGGACGTTCGACGAAAATTTTTCTAAGTCCCACCGCCAAGAGGAAACTTTTTCCCTATCGGTCCTAGACGATTTTCGACGTGATATCACTGTAATATAGACGGTTTCTAACAATATATATCATAACACCAAACTCGCTACAATTATTATTTATCGAGTTATTAGCAAATAATGGACGGATGTGCTACTCCGTCGACAAAACTCTGGAAATTTTTCCAAGTCCCACCGCCAAGAGGAAACTTTTTCCCTATCGGTCCTAGACGATTTTCGACGTGATATCACTGTAATATAGACGGTTTCTAACAATATATATCATAACACCAAACTCGCTACAATTATTATTTATCGAGTTATTAGCAAATAATGGACGGATGTGCTACTCCGTCGACAAAACTCTGGAAATTTTTCTAAGTCCCACCGCCAAGAGGAAACTTTTTCCCTATCGGTCCTAGACGATTTTCGACGTGATATCACTGTAATATAGACGGTTTCTAACAATATATATCATAACACCAAACTCGCTACAATTATTATTTATCGAGTTATTAGCAAATAATGGACGGATGTGCTACTCCGTCGGACGTTCGACGAAAATTTTTCTAAGTCCCACCGCAAGAGGAAACTTTTTCCCTATCGGTCCTAGACGATTTTCGACGTGATATCACTGTAATATAGACGGTTTCTAACAATATATATCATAACACCAAACTCGCTACAATTATTATTTATCGAGTTATTAGCAAATAATGGACGGATGTGCTACTCCGTCGACAAAACTCTGGAAATTTTTCCAAGTCCCACCGCCAAGAGGAAACTTTTTCCCTATCGGTCCTAGACGATTTTCGACGTGATATCACTGTAATATAGACGGTTTCTAACAATATATATCATAACACCAAACTCGCTACAATTATTATTTATCGAGTTATTAGCAAATAATGGACGGATGTACTACTCCGTCGGACGTTCGACGAAAATTTTTCTAAGTCCCACCGCTAAGAGGAAACTTTTTCCCTATCGGTCCTAGACGATTTTCGACGTGATATCACTGTAATATAGACGGTTTCTAACAATATATATCATAACACCAAACTCGCTACAATTATTATTTATCGAGTTATTAGCAAATAATGGACGGATGTGCTACTCCGTCGACAAAACTCTGGAAATTTTTCTAAGTCCCACCGCTAAGAGGAAACTTTTTCCGTATCGGTCCTAGACGATTTTCGACGTGATATCACTGTAATATAGACGGTTTCTAACAATATATATCATAACACCAAACTCGCTACAATTATTATTTATCGAGTTATTAGCAAATAATGGACGGATGTGCTACTCCGTCGACAAAACTCTGGAAATTTTTCTAAGTCCCACCGCTAAGAGGAAACTTTTTCCGTATCGGTCCTAGACGATTTTCGACGTGATATCACTGTAATATAGACGGTTTCTAACAATATGTATCATAACACCAAACTCGCTACAATTATTATTTATCGAGTTATTAGCAAATAATGGACGGATGTGCTACTCCGTCGGACGTTCGACGAAAATTTTTCTAAGTCCCACCGCCAAGAGGAAACTTTTTCCCTATCGGTCCTAGACGATTTTCGACGTGATATCACTGTAATATAGACGGTTTCTAACAATATATATCATAACACCAAACTCGCTACAATTATTATTTATCGAGTTATTAGCAAATAATGGACGGATGTGCTACTCCGTCGACAAAACTCTGGAAATTTTTCTAAGTCCCACCGCCAAGAGGAAACTTTTTCCCTATCGGTCCTAGACGATTTTCGACGTGATATCACTGTAATATAGACGGTTTCTAACAATATATATCATAACACCAAACTCGCTACAATTATTATTTATCGAGTTATTAGCAAATAATGGACGGATGTGCTACTCCGTCGACAAAACTCTGGAAATTTTTCTAAGTCCCACCGCCAAGAGGAAACTTTTTCCCTATCGGTCCTAGACGATTTTCGACGTGATATCACTGTAATATAGACGGTTTCTAACAATATATATCATAACACCAAACTCGCTACAATTATTATTTATCGAGTTATTAGCAAATAATGGACGGATGTGCTACTCCGTCGACAAAACTCTGGAAATTTTTCTAAGTCCCACCGCCAAGAGGAAACTTTTTCCCTATCGGTCCTAGACGATTTTCGACGTGATATCACTGTAATATAGACGGTTTCTAACAATATATATCATAACACCAAACTCGCTACAATTATTATTTATCGAGTTATTAGCAAATAATGGACGGATGTGCTACTCCGTCGGACGTTCGACGAAAATTTTTCTAAGTCCCACCGCCAAGAGGAAACTTTTTCCCTATCGGTCCTAGACGATTTTCGACGTGATATCACTGTAATATAGACGGTTTCTAACAATATATATCATAACACCAAACTCGCTACAATTATTATTTATCGAGTTATTAGCAAATAATGGACGGATGTGCTACTCCGTCGGACGTTCGACGAAATTTTTCTAAGTCCCACCGCCAAGAGGAAACTTTTTCCCTATCGGTCCTAGACGATTTTCGACGTGATATCACTGTAATATAGACGGTTTCTAACAATATATATCATAACACCAAACTCGCTACAATTATTATTTATCGAGTTATTAGCAAATAATGGACGGATGTGCTACTCCGTCGACAAAACTCTGGAAATTTTTCAAGTCCCACCGCCAAGAGGAAACTTTTTCCCTATCGGTCCTAGACGATTTTCGACGTGATATCACTGTAATATAGACGGTTTCTAACAATATATATCATAACACCAAACTCGCTACAATTATTATTTATCGAGTTATTAGCAAATAATGGACGGATGTACTACTCCGTCGGACGTTCGACGAAAATTTTTCTAAGTCCCACCGCTAAGAGGAAACTTTTTCCCTATCGGTCCTAGACGATTTTCGACGTGATATCACTGTAATATAGACGGTTTCTAACAATATATATCATAACACCAAACTCGCTACAATTATTATTTATCGAGTTATTAGCAAATAATGGACGGATGTGCTACTCCGTCGACAAAACTCTGGAAATTTTTCTAAGTCCCACCGCCAAGAGGAAACTTTTTCCCTATCGGTCCTAGACGATTTTCGACGTGATATCACTGTAATATAGACGGTTTCTAACAATATATATCATAACACCAAACTCGCTACAATTATTATTTATCGAGTTATTAGCAAATAATGGACGGATGTGCTACTCCGTCGACAAAACTCTGGAAATTTTTCTAAGTCCCACCGCCAAGAGGAAACTTTTTCCCTATCGGTCCTAGACGATTTTCGACGTGATATCACTGTAATATAGACGGTTTCTAACAATATATATCATAACACCAAACTCGCTACAATTATTATTTATCGAGTTATTAGCAAATAATGGACGGATGTACTACTCCGTCGGACGTTCGACGAAAATTTTTCTAAGTCCCACCGCTAAGAGGAAACTTTTTCCGTATCGGTCCTAGACGATTTTCGACGTGATATCACTGTAATATAGACGGTTTCTAACAATATATATCATAACACCAAACTCGCTACAATTATTATTTATCGAGTTATTAGCAAATAATGGACGGATGTACTACTCCGTCGGACGTTCGACGAAAATTTTTCTAAGTCCCACCGCTAAGAGGAAACTTTTTCCCTATCGGTCCTAGACGATTTTCGACGTGATATCACTGTAATATAGACGGTTTCTAACAATATATATCATAACACCAAACTCGCTACAATTATTATTTATCGAGTTATTAGCAAATAATGGACGGATGTGCTACTCCGTCGACAAAACTCTGGAAATTTTTCTAAGTCCCACCGCTAAGAGGAAACTTTTTCCGTATCGGTCCTAGACGATTTTCGACGTGATATCACTGTAATATAGACGGTTTCTAACAATATATATCATAACACCAAACTCGCTACAATTATTATTTATCGAGTTATTAGCAAATAATGGACGGATGTACTACTCCGTCGGACGTTCGACGAAAATTTTTCTAAGTCCCACCGCTAAGAGGAAACTTTTTCCCTATCGGTCCTAGACGATTTTCGACGTGATATCACTGTAATATAGACGGTTTCTAACAATATATATCATAACACCAAACTCGCTACAATTATTATTTATCGAGTTATTAGCAAATAATGGACGGATGTGCTACTCCGTCGACAAAACTCTGGAAATTTTTCTAAGTCCCACCGCTAAGAGGAAACTTTTTCCGTATCGGTCCTAGACGATTTTCGACGTGATATCACTGTAATATAGACGGTTTCTAACAATATATATCATAACACCAAACTCGCTACAATTATTATTTATCGAGTTATTAGCAAATAATGGACGGATGTGCTACTCCGTCGACAAAACTCTGGAAATTTTTCTAAGTCCCACCGCTAAGAGGAAACTTTTTCCGTATCGGTCCTAGACGATTTTCGACGTGATATCACTGTAATATAGACGGTTTCTAACAATATGTATCATAACACCAAACTCGCTACAATTATTATTTATCGAGTTATTAGCAAATAATGGACGGATGTGCTACTCCGTCGGACGTTCGACGAAAATTTTTCTAAGTCCCACCGCCAAGAGGAAACTTTTTCCCTATCGGTCCTAGACGATTTTCGACGTGATATCACTGTAATATAGACGGTTTCTAACAATATATATCATAACACCAAACTCGCTACAATTATTATTTATCGAGTTATTAGCAAATAATGGACGGATGTGCTACTCCGTCGACAAAACTCTGGAAATTTTTCTAAGTCCCACCGCTAAGAGGAAACTTTTTCCGTATCGGTCCTAGACGATTTTCGACGTGATATCACTGTAATATAGACGGTTTCTAACAATATATGTCATAACACCAAACTCGCTACAATTATTATTTATCGAGTTATTAGCAAATAATGGACGGATGTGCTACTCCGTCGACAAAACTCTGGAAATTTTTCTAAGTCCCACCGCTAAGAGGAAACTTTTTCCGTATCGGTCCTAGACGATTTTCGACGTGATATCACTGTAATATAGACGGTTTCTAACAATATATATCATAACACCAAACTCGCTACAATTATTATTTATCGAGTTATTAGCAAATAATGGACGGATGTGCTACTCCGTCGACAAAACTCTGGAAATTTTTCTAAGTCCCACCGCTAAGAGGAAACTTTTTCCGTATCGGTCCTAGACGATTTTCGACGTGATATCACTGTAATATAGACGGTTTCTAACAATATGTATCATAACACCAAACTCGCTACAATTATTATTTATCGAGTTATTAGCAAATAATGGACGGATGTGCTACTCCGTCGGACGTTCGACGAAAATTTTTCTAAGTCCCACCGCCAAGAGGAAACTTTTTCCCTATCGGTCCTAGACGATTTTCGACGTGATATCACTGTAATATAGACGGTTTCTAACAATATATATCATAACACCAAACTCGCTACAATTATTATTTATCGAGTTATTAGCAAATAATGGACGGATGTGCTACTCCGTCGGACGTTCGACGAAAATTTTTCTAAGTCCCACCGCCAAGAGGAAACTTTTTCCCTATCGGTCCTAGACGATTTTCGACGTGATATCACTGTAATATAGACGGTTTCTAACAATATATATCATAACACCAAACTCGCTACAATTATTATTTATCGAGTTATTAGCAAATAATGGACGGATGTGCTACTCCGTCGACAAAACTCTGGAAATTTTTCTAAGTCCCACCGCTAAGAGGAAACTTTTTCCGTATCGGTCCTAGACGATTTTCGACGTGATATCACTGTAATATAGACGGTTTCTAACAATATATGTCATAACACCAAACTCGCTACAATTATTATTTATCGAGTTATTAGCAAATAATGGACGGATGTGCTACTCCGTCGACAAAACTCTGGAAATTTTTCTAAGTCCCACCGCTAAGAGGAAACTTTTTCCGTATCGGTCCTAGACGATTTTCGACGTGATATCACTGTAATATAGACGGTTTCTAACAATATATATCATAACACCAAACTCGCTACAATTATTATTTATCGAGTTATTAGCAAATAATGGACGGATGTGCTACTCCGTCGACAAAACTCTGGAAATTTTTCTAAGTCCCACCGCCAAGAGGAAACTTTTTCCGTATCGGTCCTAGACGATTTTCGACGTGATATCACTGTAATATAGACGGTTTCTAACAATATATATCATAACACCAAACTCGCTACAATTATTATTTATCGAGTTATTAGCAAATAATGGACGGATGTGCTACTCCGTCGACAAAACTCTGGAAATTTTTCTAAGTCCCACCGCTAAGAGGAAACTTTTTCCGTATCGGTCCTAGACGATTTTCGACGTGATATCACTGTAATATAGACGGTTTCTAACAATATGTATCATAACACCAAACTCGCTACAATTATTATTTATCGAGTTATTAGCAAATAATGGACGGATGTGCTACTCCGTCGGACGTTCGACGAAAATTTTTCTAAGTCCCACCGCCAAGAGGAAACTTTTTCCCTATCGGTCCTAGACGATTTTCGACGTGATATCACTGTAATATAGACGGTTTCTAACAATATATATCATAACACCAAACTCGCTACAATTATTATTTATCGAGTTATTAGCAAATAATGGACGGATGTGCTACTCCGTCGACAAAACTCTGGAAATTTTTCTAAGTCCCACCGCCAAGAGGAAACTTTTTCCCTATCGGTCCTAGACGATTTTCGACGTGATATCACTGTAATATAGACGGTTTCTAACAATATATATCATAACACCAAACTCGCTACAATTATTATTTATCGAGTTATTAGCAAATAATGGACGGATGTGCTACTCCGTCGGACGTTCGACGAAAATTTTTCTAAGTCCCACCGCCAAGAGGAAACTTTTTCCCTATCGGTCCTAGACGATTTTCGACGTGATATCACTGTAATATAGACGGTTTCTAACAATATATATCATAACACCAAACTCGCTACAATTATTATTTATCGAGTTATTAGCAAATAATGGACGGATGTGCTACTCCGTCGACAAAACTCTGGAAATTTTTCTAAGTCCCACCGCCAAGAGGAAACTTTTTCCCTATCGGTCCTAGACGATTTTCGACGTGATATCACTGTAATATAGACGGTTTCTAACAATATATATCATAACACCAAACTCGCTACAATTATTATTTATCGAGTTATTAGCAAATAATGGACGGATGTGCTACTCCGTCGACAAAACTCTGGAAATTTTTCTAAGTCCCACCGCCAAGAGGAAACTTTTTCCCTATCGGTCCTAGACGATTTTCGACGTGATATCACTGTAATATAGACGGTTTCTAACAATATATATCATAACACCAAACTCGCTACAATTATTATTTATCGAGTTATTAGCAAATAATGGACGGATGTGCTACTCCGTCGGACGTTCGACGAAAATTTTTCTAAGTCCCACCGCCAAGAGGAAACTTTTTCCCTATCGGTCCTAGACGATTTTCGACGTGATATCACTGTAATATAGACGGTTTCTAACAATATATATCATAACACCAAACTCGCTACAATTATTATTTATCGAGTTATTAGCAAATAATGGACGGATGTGCTACTCCGTCGACAAAACTCTGGAAATTTTTCCAAGTCCCACCGCCAAGAGGAAACTTTTTCCCTATCGGTCCTAGACGATTTTCGACGTGATATCACTGTAATATAGACGGTTTCTAACAATATATATCATAACACCAAACTCGCTACAATTATTATTTATCGAGTTATTAGCAAATAATGGACGGATGTGCTACTCCGTCGGACGTTCGACGAAAATTTTTCTAAGTCCCACCGCCAAGAGGAAACTTTTTCCCTATCGGTCCTAGACGATTTTCGACGTGATATCACTGTAATATAGACGGTTTCTAACAATATATATCATAACACCAAACTCGCTACAATTATTATTTATCGAGTTATTAGCAAATAATGGACGGATGTGCTACTCCGTCGACAAAACTCTGGAAATTTTTCTAAGTCCCACCGCCAAGAGGAAACTTTTTCCCTATCGGTCCTAGACGATTTTCGACGTGATATCACTGTAATATAGACGGTTTCTAACAATATATATCATAACACCAAACTCGCTACAATTATTATTTATCGAGTTATTAGCAAATAATGGACGGATGTACTACTCCGTCGGACGTTCGACGAAAATTTTTCTAAGTCCCACCGCCAAGAGGAAACTTTTTCCCTATCGGTCCTAGACGATTTTCGACGTGATATCACTGTAATATAGACGGTTTCTAACAATATATATCATAACACCAAACTCGCTACAATTATTATTTATCGAGTTATTAGCAAATAATGGACGGATGTGCTACTCCGTCGACAAAACTCTGGAAATTTTTCTAAGTCCCACCGCCAAGAGGAAACTTTTTCCCTATCGGTCCTAGACGATTTTCGACGTGATATCACTGTAATATAGACGGTTTCTAACAATATATATCATAACACCAAACTCGCTACAATTATTATTTATCGAGTTATTAGCAAATAATGGACGGATGTGCTACTCCGTCGACAAAACTCTGGAAATTTTTCTAAGTCCCACCGCCAAGAGGAAACTTTTTCCCTATCGGTCCTAGACGATTTTCGACGTGATATCACTGTAATATAGACGGTTTCTAACAATATATATCATAACACCAAACTCGCTACAATTATTATTTATCGAGTTATTAGCAAATAATGGACGGATGTGCTACTCCGTCGGACGTTCGACGAAAATTTTTCTAAGTCCCACCGCCAAGAGGAAACTTTTTCCCTATCGGTCCTAGACGATTTTCGACGTGATATCACTGTAATATAGACGGTTTCTAACAATATATATCATAACACCAAACTCGCTACAATTATTATTTATCGAGTTATTAGCAAATAATGGACGGATGTGCTACTCCGTCGACAAAACTCTGGAAATTTTTCCAAGTCCCACCGCCAAGAGGAAACTTTTTCCCTATCGGTCCTAGACGATTTTCGACGTGATATCACTGTAATATAGACGGTTTCTAACAATATATATCATAACACCAAACTCGCTACAATTATTATTTATCGAGTTATTAGCAAATAATGGACGGATGTGCTACTCCGTCGACAAAACTCTGGAAATTTTTCTAAGTCCCACCGCCAAGAGGAAACTTTTTCCCTATCGGTCCTAGACGATTTTCGACGTGATATCACTGTAATATAGACGGTTTCTAACAATATATGTCATAACACCAAACTCGCTACAATTATTATTTATCGAGTTATTAGCAAATAATGGACGGATGTGCTACTCCGTCGACAAAACTCTGGAAATTTTTCTAAGTCCCACCGCTAAGAGGAAACTTTTTCCGTATCGGTCCTAGACGATTTTCGACGTGATATCACTGTAATATAGACGGTTTCTAACAATATGTATCATAACACCAAACTCGCTACAATTATTATTTATCGAGTTATTAGCAAATAATGGACGGATGTGCTACTCCGTCGGACGTTCGACGAAAATTTTTCTAAGTCCCACCGCCAAGAGGAAACTTTTTCCCTATCGGTCCTAGACGATTTTCGACGTGATATCACTGTAATATAGACGGTTTCTAACAATATATATCATAACACCAAACTCGCTACAATTATTATTTATCGAGTTATTAGCAAATAATGGACGGATGTACTACTCCGTCGGACGTTCGACGAAAATTTTTCTAAGTCCCACCGCTAAGAGGAAACTTTTTCCGTATCGGTCCTAGACGATTTTCGACGTGATATCACTGTAATATAGACGGTTTCTAACAATATATATCATAACACCAAACTCGCTACAATTATTATTTATCGAGTTATTAGCAAATAATGGACGGATGTACTACTCCGTCGGACGTTCGACGAAAATTTTTCTAAGTCCCACCGCTAAGAGGAAACTTTTTCCCTATCGGTCCTAGACGATTTTCGACGTGATATCACTGTAATATAGACGGTTTCTAACAATATATATCATAACACCAAACTCGCTACAATTATTATTTATCGAGTTATTAGCAAATAATGGACGGATGTGCTACTCCGTCGACAAAACTCTGGAAATTTTTCTAAGTCCCACCGCTAAGAGGAAACTTTTTCCGTATCGGTCCTAGACGATTTTCGACGTGATATCACTGTAATATAGACGGTTTCTAACAATATATATCATAACACCAAACTCGCTACAATTATTATTTATCGAGTTATTAGCAAATAATGGACGGATGTACTACTCCGTCGGACGTTCGACGAAAATTTTTCTAAGTCCCACCGCCAAGAGGAAACTTTTTCCCTATCGGTCCTAGACGATTTTCGACGTGATATCACTGTAATATAGACGGTTTCTAACAATATATATCATAACACCAAACTCGCTACAATTATTATTTATCGAGTTATTAGCAAATAATGGACGGATGTGCTACTCCGTCGACAAAACTCTGGAAATTTTTCTAAGTCCCACCGCCAAGAGGAAACTTTTTCCCTATCGGTCCTAGACGATTTTCGACGTGATATCACTGTAATATAGACGGTTTCTAACAATATATGTCATAACACCAAACTCGCTACAATTATTATTTATCGAGTTATTAGCAAATAATGGACGGATGTGCTACTCCGTCGACAAAACTCTGGAAATTTTTCTAAGTCCCACCGCTAAGAGGAAACTTTTTCCGTATCGGTCCTAGACGATTTTCGACGTGATATCACTGTAATATAGACGGTTTCTAACAATATGTATCATAACACCAAACTCGCTACAATTATTATTTATCGAGTTATTAGCAAATAATGGACGGATGTGCTACTCCGTCGGACGTTCGACGAAAATTTTTCTAAGTCCCACCGCCAAGAGGAAACTTTTTCCCTATCGGTCCTAGACGATTTTCGACGTGATATCACTGTAATATAGACGGTTTCTAACAATATATATCATAACACCAAACTCGCTACAATTATTATTTATCGAGTTATTAGCAAATAATGGACGGATGTGCTACTCCGTCGACAAAACTCTGGAAATTTTTCCAAGTCCCACCGCCAAGAGGAAACTTTTTCCCTATCGGTCCTAGACGATTTTCGACGTGATATCACTGTAATATAGACGGTTTCTAACAATATATATCATAACACCAAACTCGCTACAATTATTATTTATCGAGTTATTAGCAAATAATGGACGGATGTGCTACTCCGTCGACAAAACTCTGGAAATTTTTCTAAGTCCCACCGCCAAGAGGAAACTTTTTCCCTATCGGTCCTAGACGATTTTCGACGTGATATCACTGTAATATAGACGGTTTCTAACAATATATGTCATAACACCAAACTCGCTACAATTATTATTTATCGAGTTATTAGCAAATAATGGACGGATGTGCTACTCCGTCGACAAAACTCTGGAAATTTTTCTAAGTCCCACCGCTAAGAGGAAACTTTTTCCGTATCGGTCCTAGACGATTTTCGACGTGATATCACTGTAATATAGACGGTTTCTAACAATATATATCATAACACCAAACTCGCTACAATTATTATTTATCGAGTTATTAGCAAATAATGGACGGATGTACTACTCCGTCGGACGTTCGACGAAAATTTTTCTAAGTCCCACCGCTAAGAGGAAACTTTTTCCCTATCGGTCCTAGACGATTTTCGACGTGATATCACTGTAATATAGACGGTTTCTAACAATATATATCATAACACCAAACTCGCTACAATTATTATTTATCGAGTTATTAGCAAATAATGGACGGATGTGCTACTCCGTCGACAAAACTCTGGAAATTTTTCTAAGTCCCACCGCTAAGAGGAAACTTTTTCCGTATCGGTCCTAGACGATTTTCGACGTGATATCACTGTAATATAGACGGTTTCTAACAATATATATCATAACACCAAACTCGCTACAATTATTATTTATCGAGTTATTAGCAAATAATGGACGGATGTACTACTCCGTCGGACGTTCGACGAAAATTTTTCTAAGTCCCACCGCTAAGAGGAAACTTTTTCCCTATCGGTCCTAGACGATTTTCGACGTGATATCACTGTAATATAGACGGTTTCTAACAATATATGTCATAACACCAAACTCGCTACAATTATTATTTATCGAGTTATTAGCAAATAATGGACGGATGTGCTACTCCGTCGACAAAACTCTGGAAATTTTTCTAAGTCCCACCGCTAAGAGGAAACTTTTTCCGTATCGGTCCTAGACGATTTTCGACGTGATATCACTGTAATATAGACGGTTTCTAACAATATATATCATAACACCAAACTCGCTACAATTATTATTTATCGAGTTATTAGCAAATAATGGACGGATGTGCTACTCCGTCGACAAAACTCTGGAAATTTTTCTAAGTCCCACCGCCAAGAGGAAACTTTTTCCCTATCGGTCCTAGACGATTTTCGACGTGATATCACTGTAATATAGACGGTTTCTAACAATATATATCATAACACCAAACTCGCTACAATTATTATTTATCGAGTTATTAGCAAATAATGGACGGATGTGCTACTCCGTCGACAAAACTCTGGAAATTTTTCTAAGTCCCACCGCTAAGAGGAAACTTTTTCCGTATCGGTCCTAGACGATTTTCGACGTGATATCACTGTAATATAGACGGTTTCTAACAATATGTATCATAACACCAAACTCGCTACAATTATTATTTATCGAGTTATTAGCAAATAATGGACGGATGTGCTACTCCGTCGGACGTTCGACGAAAATTTTTCTAAGTCCCACCGCCAAGAGGAAACTTTTTCCCTATCGGTCCTAGACGATTTTCGACGTGATATCACTGTAATATAGACGGTTTCTAACAATATATATCATAACACCAAACTCGCTACAATTATTATTTATCGAGTTATTAGCAAATAATGGACGGATGTACTACTCCGTCGGACGTTCGAC
>NW_027489225.1:35000-37500 GCF_050948215.1 Halictus rubicundus | reverse complement strand
CTAAGTCCCACCGCCAAGAGGAAACTTTTTCCCTATCGGTCCTAGACGATTTTCGACGTGATATCACTGTAATATAGACGGTTTCTAACAATATATATCATAACACCAAACTCGCTACAATTATTATTTATCGAGTTATTAGCAAATAATGGACGGATGTGCTACTCCGTCGACAAAACTCTGGAAATTTTTCTAAGTCCCACCGCTAAGAGGAAACTTTTTCCGTATCGGTCCTAGACGATTTTCGACGTGATATCACTGTAATATAGACGGTTTCTAACAATATATGTCATAACACCAAACTCGCTACAATTATTATTTATCGAGTTATTAGCAAATAATGGACGGATGTGCTACTCCGTCGACAAAACTCTGGAAATTTTTCTAAGTCCCACCGCTAAGAGGAAACTTTTTCCGTATCGGTCCTAGACGATTTTCGACGTGATATCACTGTAATATAGACGGTTTCTAACAATATGTATCATAACACCAAACTCGCTACAATTATTATTTATCGAGTTATTAGCAAATAATGGACGGATGTGCTACTCCGTCGACAAAACTCTGGAAATTTTTCTAAGTCCCACCGCCAAGAGGAAACTTTTTCCCTATCGGTCCTAGACGATTTTCGACGTGATATCACTGTAATATAGACGGTTTCTAACAATATATATCATAACACCAAACTCGCTACAATTATTATTTATCGAGTTATTAGCAAATAATGGACGGATGTGCTACTCCGTCGACAAAACTCTGGAAATTTTTCTAAGTCCCACCGCCAAGAGGAAACTTTTTCCCTATCGGTCCTAGACGATTTTCGACGTGATATCACTGTAATATAGACGGTTTCTAACAATATATATCATAACACCAAACTCGCTACAATTATTATTTATCGAGTTATTAGCAAATAATGGACGGATGTGCTACTCCGTCGGACGTTCGACGAAAATTTTTCTAAGTCCCACCGCCAAGAGGAAACTTTTTCCCTATCGGTCCTAGACGATTTTCGACGTGATATCACTGTAATATAGACGGTTTCTAACAATATATATCATAACACCAAACTCGCTACAATTATTATTTATCGAGTTATTAGCAAATAATGGACGGATGTGCTACTCCGTCGACAAAACTCTGGAAATTTTTCTAAGTCCCACCGCCAAGAGGAAACTTTTTCCCTATCGGTCCTAGACGATTTTCGACGTGATATCACTGTAATATAGACGGTTTCTAACAATATATATCATAACACCAAACTCGCTACAATTATTATTTATCGAGTTATTAGCAAATAATGGACGGATGTGCTACTCCGTCGACAAAACTCTGGAAATTTTTCTAAGTCCCACCGCCAAGAGGAAACTTTTTCCCTATCGGTCCTAGACGATTTTCGACGTGATATCACTGTAATATAGACGGTTTCTAACAATATATATCATAACACCAAACTCGCTACAATTATTATTTATCGAGTTATTAGCAAATAATGGACGGATGTGCTACTCCGTCGGACGTTCGACGAAAATTTTTCTAAGTCCCACCGCCAAGAGGAAACTTTTTCCCTATCGGTCCTAGACGATTTTCGACGTGATATCACTGTAATATAGACGGTTTCTAACAATATATATCATAACACCAAACTCGCTACAATTATTATTTATCGAGTTATTAGCAAATAATGGACGGATGTGCTACTCCGTCGACAAAACTCTGGAAATTTTTCCAAGTCCCACCGCCAAGAGGAAACTTTTTCCCTATCGGTCCTAGACGATTTTCGACGTGATATCACTGTAATATAGACGGTTTCTAACAATATATATCATAACACCAAACTCGCTACAATTATTATTTATCGAGTTATTAGCAAATAATGGACGGATGTGCTACTCCGTCGGACGTTCGACGAAAATTTTTCTAAGTCCCACCGCCAAGAGGAAACTTTTTCCCTATCGGTCCTAGACGATTTTCGACGTGATATCACTGTAATATAGACGGTTTCTAACAATATATATCATAACACCAAACTCGCTACAATTATTATTTATCGAGTTATTAGCAAATAATGGACGGATGTGCTACTCCGTCGACAAAACTCTGGAAATTTTTCTAAGTCCCACCGCCAAGAGGAAACTTTTTCCCTATCGGTCCTAGACGATTTTCGACGTGATATCACTGTAATATAGACGGTTTCTAACAATATATATCATAACACCAAACTCGCTACAATTATTATTTATCGAGTTATTAGCAAATAATGGACGGATGTACTACTCCGTCGGACGTTCGACGAAAATTTTTCTAAGTCCCACCGCTAAGAGGAAACTTTTTCCGTATCGGTCCTAGACGATTTTCGACGTGATATCACTGTAATATAGACGGTTTCTAACAATATATATCATAACACCAAACTCGCTACAATTATTATTTATCGAGTTATTAGCAAATAATGGACGGATGTACTACTCCGTCGGACGTTCGACGAAAATTTTTCTAA
>NW_027489225.1:22500-30000 GCF_050948215.1 Halictus rubicundus | reverse complement strand
GCTACAAGTGCTCTTCGTTGTGCGTACCTGAGTCTTCTCAGGTCCTTCTCCTTACACCGGTCCGCCCACCCAGCGGCAGCATAAGTTACCACTGGTAGGAAGACACCGCGGTAGATCACGGAGAGGGTGCTGAATCTAAGTCCCCACCGGCTTCTCGCGAGTCTACCGAATTTCCTGAAGAGCGACCCGACCTTGTCGCTTAAGTATTTACAATGGGATTGGACACCCATGTTCCTATCGATTTGGACGCCAAGGTACCGCACGACGGACTTGAATTTAATGCCTTGCTCGTTTTCCCCTATTCGGATGGTCGGTGGCCTACTTGCCAGGTTCGCCTTGTGAGGTCGAACGGTTTTTCGTTTCCTGTCTGGACGCGTGCCTCCTCGTCTTCCTAATCTTTGAAGCTCGATGTAGCTGCTCTTAAGCACAATTGCTTCTGTTTTGCGAGCTGACAACTCGAGCTTCGCCGCCCTACACCAGCCTAGGATCTGGTCGACGATACGTTGACCTTCGATCTCTAGGTCTCTCCTACTATTGCCGGTTACGAGTACGAGTAGATCGTCTGCGTACGCTATGAATTTATTCTCAACTGAGGCTTCGAGCAGCCTCAGGAGACCATCGAACATGAGGTTCCAGCACGCCGGCCCGAGGACAGAGCCCTGGGGGCATCCTCTAGTGGCGCGCTTGGAGACCCTCTCTGTTCCAATTGCGAGGCTTACTCTGCGGTCGTCGAAGTAACTTGCTATTACCTCGAAAACATTCCGCGGGCAGCCTCGCTCTTTGAGACTATCTAATACTAAGGGCCACCAGACATTGTCAAAGGCGCCAGAGATGTCGAAGAGCAGCGCTATTGCGTTCCGGTGCTCTGTTGTCTCTACCATGCGACGGAGCTCTACGATTGCGAGTTCCGTCGACTTTCCAGGCATAAAGCCGAATTGCCGTTCTGAAATTCTCCCGGGCGCCATTGCTGTCTGGTCTAGTCTCCTTTTAAGGAGTTTCTCGAATAGTTTCCCTACTACAGAGAGGAGGCAGATGGGTCGGTATGATTTTGGGTCCTTCGCGTCTTTTCCTTCTCCCTTCAGCAGGACTCTGAGTGAGCCCTCCTTCCAAGCTGAAGGGAAGACGCCCCACTGAAGGCACCCATTGAAGAGCCGTACCAGCTGACCGGGGATTATCGCAACAGTTGCCTTCAGCACGCGGACCTCGATGAGGTCTCGTCCTGGTGCTTTCCTGTTGCCAAAGGTGGATACGGCTTTCTTGACTTCCTCCTCGATGAATGAGGAGGTGTCTTCCGTGCTAGGTGCGATTCGTGCACCATTTCTAACTACACGCTGATCAGGCGTGTCTTCTTCCTCCCGGTCTTCGGGGACGTGTGCTTCCAGCAGTAGGCTGGCAGTCTCTGCTGCACTTATTGTGCATCTATTACCTTGCCGGAGTGTGCTAAGCACACTCTCGACTCGGAGTTTCTTCGCCTGGAGCTTGTACGCGATGCCCCAGGGCTCCGAGTTCCCGTGCGACGTTACAAACTTCTGCCAGCTCTCGAGTTTTGCTTTCTTTACCTCCTTGCTGTACTTACGCAAAGAGGAGCGGTAAGCCAGCATTTTCTGGAGTCGGGATTGCTCGTCTCTTTCCCGCTGGAAGGCACGTCTTTGCCGGTAGACGGCCTTCTTGAGCTTTGTGAGCTCTCTTGTCCACCACGGGTTGGACCTTCTAAACTTCCGCTTGCGAGGCATCGACGCGGTGCAGGCATCAATGATGGTGCCTGTGAGCGTCTCTGCCATTCTCTCTACGTCTTCAGCGGACTCCAGTCTAAGATTGTCCAGCCTCGATCGAGAGAGATCGGCCAGGCTTTCGGTGAACCGTTCCCAATCGGCCCGACGAACATCGAATCGGTTGTTCGCGGCACTCCGTTCCGCCGCTAAGGCTTTTGGCAGTCTCAGCCTGATGTCCACAGCATTGTGGTCACTAGTCGTCCAGTCGCACCTGACATTCCATCCCCGGATGAATCGGGTCATGGAAGGCGACGCCAGAGTAACGTCGATGAATGACGAACCTCGTGGCGTCCAGAAAGTTGGTGGTTGGGCAACGTCGTTCACCACTTCCATGCCAAACGCTGCGACGAGGGATTCGAGTTGGGCTCCTCTATCGTCGGTTCTCTGCGGGCCCCAGAGTGACGACCGCGCGTTGGCATCTAACGATACTAACAGTCTCTGCCCTCTCAGGGAGCGGAACACCATCTCGAGGTGCCTGAGATGTTTCTCAATCTCTTCGCAGTGTTGAAAGTAACACGATGCTACATAGAATGAGGAACCGGGAGCCAGTATTTCCGCACATGCACAGTGGGAGTTACTAAGCTGTGAGACGAAGACTATATCGAGGTGTGGATTGCATACGGCTACTGCAGCCCACGGCGTTTCCGTGTGTACTGCCGCTATCCTCACCCCGGTTCCTAAGCCACAGACGGTGCTGCTCGTCTCTTGCTTCTTTACGTATGCTTCCTGCAATAGCAGGACGTCAAGTCGCTTTTCGACAATGAGCTGACGCACCTCGCCTGTTACCGCAGCTGAACGACGCATATTCAGCTGCATTACTCTAAGCCCCGTGGTCGCTGTCGTGGGCGCGGGCTCCGAGAGCCTTTCTCCTTGTTTCGGTGTTCCTATGTGGGTAGGGACTTCGTTCGCGTTCGGAGACGGGACGCTTGCGGGCATTGAGGCCCTGGACGACGCGTGCGCGGACGTATTCTCGCACGCGGTCTCTACTCTGTTCGCGGAGCTATTCGCGGAACTATCGCTTGCCTGTTTCCTTTCTTTCCTGTCGCTTGCCTGTTTCCCTTCTGCTTTTTCTTTGCATAACTTTGCCTGTTTCCTTTTACTTATCGATTCGTCGCACCTCGTTAGGCGGACTTGGACGGCACGAAGGCCGTTACCTTGTTGGGTCCGCACCACTGTCGGCGCGGACGAGGAGGGGACCCGCCCGGGAGCGGGTTCGCGGTGTAGAAGACTCGCAAGAGCAGCGGTCATCGAGCGCGTCACCGGGCGGTTTCGCGTCTCGACAAGTGGTGCGACCGTTTGCGTCCCACGTTGTCTTCTTATCTCTGGCGGGCGATGTGCTGCCGGCCGAGATCTTCTCACCGCTTCCATGATAGTCTCCCCCAGTCCAGCCCCCTCCCGGAGATCCGAATGGGGGGCTAGTTTACCTCCGGAATCTTTTGAACTTGGAGAAACCATCATGTTTTGAAATTTTGTTGCGGCTGGATTAACCCCCAGTTCCCAGGGTCGGCTGGAAAAGGAAAGGAAGTATTAGTGGACACGGGGGGGTCCCTCGGTTCCGTCATCTCATCTACCACCCAGCTCATTCGAACATGGTATTTAGCTGGGTTTCAGAAATGCCGGTCCCGATGGGTTTTGCCTCGACGCTTGTCTCCTTCTTTCGTTCCGTTGGAGCGCTAGAGGGTGGCGGATGCGGTGCGTCGGCTTGGGGGTTTGGTCGGGATGGGGATGTGGGTAGTGGGTAGGTCTCCCCCTGTCTGGAGCAGGTCATGGCCTCGGTCTTAGCACGAGCGCTTCCCGCCGCTTGGCTTTCGATGAGGCACTCTTCCCGCGGTCTCGCGGTCTCTGTGCTGCTCCGTAGGCCACGGCTATGCACGCTTGGTGCATAGCTCCCGTTAGAGCTCTATGTTTCGGTAGCAGCT
Source organism: Halictus rubicundus (assembly GCF_050948215.1). NCBI lineage: Eukaryota > Metazoa > Arthropoda > Insecta > Hymenoptera > Halictidae > Halictus > Halictus rubicundus. Next base: position 26,309 of record NW_027489225.1, on the reverse strand, counting down.
TGGTTCCACTTTCCGCTTTAGATTCGATGGGATTCGGGCCTCGGCCGTCGGCGATCCGCTCGGTGTAGCCGTGGTTTCTTGCTCGACTCTCGATGGAGCACGGAGCCGCGGTCACTTGGTGACTCCGCAGGAGTTCCGTGCTTCGGTCGGCGTTGCTCCACTGCCTCTCGATGGGGCTCGGGACCGCGGTCACAAAGTGACTCCGCAGGAGTTCCGAGTCTCGGTCAGCGGTGGCCTGCTTTCGACGGGGTTTCTGGCGTGCTGGGTGGGATTCCCTGGCAGCCAGCGGGCAGTTTAGGTTTCCCGGCCTTCGTTGGGCGGCTCCGCGGGGGGCTCCGAACCTCGGTCAGTAGCGTTTTGCTTTTGACTCGCGATGGGGTTCGGGGCCGCGGCCGTTCTGCGGCTGGGTACTTCGGCTGCCCGTGGACCACGGTGCCGGTGTTCATGTCTTGTTGGACGCTGTGGCATTGACGGCTCTCTCGCGAGGGCCTTCCCTTCACCCTTTGGGTGTTGGTGTTGGCCGCGGTGCCGTCGTCAGCTGCGCGCCCACGCATGACGCCATTTGGTCCGTGGGAGACGTGGACTTAGAGTGGTTGTCTCCTCCACTCCACTACGCTTCGTTTGGTTCGCTCGACTCCGAAGAGCCTGCTTTCCAGCGGTACCACGTGGAGGCACAAGCGTAGCTAGGACACGTTGTGTCCCTTACAGCTCCGGCTCCCCAGGGGATTAGAGCCCTTCCCTTGGCATGTCCAATCAGACCCGTGTGTCTCTTCCGTATCTTGGCTTGTTTCTATCGTGTTTTGCTTGATTTATTTGTTCGTAGCGGCGCAGTTCTTTGGTTTTTTGCAGCATTTTTGGCCGTTTTTTGGCACTTTTAATGCGTTTGCGTTCAAGTTTTTGCACTATTTTGGTGGCGCATTGTTTCGTTTTGTGCTCGCCGGCGTTCTTTTGCCTTCTCTCTGAGCGGCGTCGTCCCAAATTTTCTGGTTTTTCCCCTAATTTTTCCTCTAGATTTCCCTAAAAGTGCCCTAAAAATCTCCTGAAAGTGAAAAGCGCGGGCATGAAACACGCACAGAGTGCATGCCATGCCCGCGCCAACTAGCACCGTAGTGCTTCTAAACCCTGAGCTATAGCCTAAAAATCTCCTTAAAGTGAAAAGCGCGGGCATGAAACATGCACAAAGTGCATGCCATGCCCGCGCTAACGTGCCTATTGCTAGCACCGTAGTGCTTCTAGCCCCTAGCTAGACCTAAAAATCCCCTTAAAGTGAAAAGCGCGGGCATGAAACACGCACAAAATGCATGCCATGCCCGCGCTAACGTGCCTATTGCTAGCACCGTAGTGCTTCTAGCCCCTAGCTAGACCTAAAAATCTCCTTAAAGTGAAAAGCGCGGGCATGAAACACGCACAAAGTGCATGCCATGCCCGCGCCAACGTGCCGACTACCAGCGGCGTATCCCCTCTGGAAATTTGCCTAATGCAAAAAGCGCGGACACGCAGCACACACCAGGTGCATGCCCGTGCCCGCGCCACGCCGTCCACCATCAGCGTGTTATTTCCAGGGGGCCTAATCTAACGGGAATCCCGAGGGTCCCGGCCTAGAAAACTCCTTAAAGTGAAAAGCGCGGGCATGAAACACGCACAAAGTGCATGCCATGCCCGCGCAAACGTGCCTATTGCTAGCATTGCTAGCATCGTAGTGCTTCTAGCCCCTAGCTAGACCTAAAAATCTCCTTAAAGTGAAAAGCGCGGGCATGAAACACGCACAGAGTGCATGCCATGCCCGCGCCAGCGTGCCGACTACCAGCGGCGTATCCCCTCTGGAAGTTTGCCTAATGCAAAAAGCGCGGACACGCAGCACACACCAGGTGCATGCCCGTGCCCGCGCCACGCCGTCCACCATCAGCGTGTTATTTCCAGGGGGCCTAATCTAACGGGGATCCCGAGGGTCCCGGCCTAGAAAACTCCTTAAAGTGAAAAGCGCGGGCATGAAACACGCACAAAGTGCATGCCATGCCCGCGCAAGCGTGCCTATTGCTAGCACCGTAGTGCTTCTAGCCCCTAGCCAGACCTAAAAATCTCCTTAAAGTGAAAAGCGCGGGCATGAAACACGCACAAAGTGCATGCCATGCCCGCGCCGACGTGCCGACTACCAGCGGCGTATCCCTTCTGGAAATTTGCTTAATGCAGAAAGCGCGGGCACGAGGCACGCACCAGGTGCATGTCCATACCCGCGCCAACACGCCGTCCACCATCGGCGTATTATTTCCAGAGGGCCTAGTCTAGCTAAGATCCCGAAAATCCCTTAACGTGAAATGCGCGGACATATACACGCACAAAGTGCATGCACATGCCCGCGCATATTATGGGACGACTGGCCGCCACGCCAGCGATGCAGTGCTTTACAACCTCAAATTCCTTTAAAGCAAAACGGCGCGAGCATGAAGCACACATCGGTGTGCCATGCCCGCGCCAACACGCCACCATGCCGCCTTCGACGGCATAGTGCTTTATTTCTTTAAAGCGAAATACGCGGACACAAGCTTATGCCTATGTCCGCGCGTCACGCCCGCTCTCAGCGGCGTATTGCTTTCGCTTTTTGATTAAAGTAAAAAGCGCGGGCATGAAACACACACAAGGTATGCCATGCCCGCGCATCCACGCCGCCTTGCCTGTATCAGGCGACGTGGTCTGTTCGCTGCTACGTTCGACCGGTCTTTGCCGGTCGTACTCACGTTCTTGGTCATCGCCACCGAAGTGACTCCGTGAGTTTGAAACATTCGTCCGGTCTTTGCCGGACGTTCTCACATTCTTTGTCATCACCACTGCTGTTGCAGTGGCTCTGTGAGTTTGCCATTTTCGATCGGTCTTTGCCGATCGTGCTCAATTCTGTGTCATTGCCACTTATGTGACTCTATGAGCTGATACGCTCGTCCGGTCTTTGCCGGTCGTACTCACATTTTTGGTCATCACCACTTTTGTGGCTCTGTGAGTTGGCTACTTTCGATAGTTCTTTGCCTATCGTACTCACGTTTTGGGTCATCGTCACCGAAGTGACTCCGTGAGGTGAGACATTTGACCGGTCTTTGCCGGTCGCCCACTTTTTGGTCATCATCACCTAGGTAGGTGACTCTGTGGGTTCGATAGGGGTCGATTGGATTGCCCGGGGCGCTCCTCTCGACCCACGGGGAAGCCAAAAAGCTGTCCCCGCCAGTAGATAGGGACAGAGGGAATCTCGTTAATCCATTCATGCGCGTCACTAATTAGATGACGAGGCATTTGGCTACCTAAAGAGAATGATGGTTGTTACTCCCGATCGTTAAACCCGACCAGGAGCAACAGTGCAGACCATCATTCTCCCTGCTTGGGGAGCGCTATCCGCAGCTCCCCCCACTCTGACGATCCGGTACTCCACCAGTGATCGCGACGCTCTTTGTGGCTGTCGTTTACAGGGGGCAGCCCCCCCCCCGCTAACCAAAGGGTCAGTCCGGCGCCCTCCCACGAGTGGTGCGCGCTCTTCCGTCTGCGACTTCCGCGACGTGCGGCCCGGCAGGGAATTTCACCCAAGCCGGGGGGATTCGGTGGTGGGTCCACCTTACCCGTTATACCTTTAGGATAGTCACATAAATAGTGATCTTCCACGGCAACGCCTCTCCTTAACCCGTTGCAGGGCTGTCAGCCCCGCCTTGGGAAACGGTTGCTCTAGAGGCTCTTTACCTTGGAGACCTGCTGCGGATATGGGTACGAACCGGCGCGACACCTCCACGTGGCCCTCTCCTGGATTTTCAAGGTCCGAGGGGAAGATCCGG
>NW_027489225.1:0-15000 GCF_050948215.1 Halictus rubicundus | reverse complement strand
GCATGTACTGAGACATGCATGGCTTAATCTTTGAGACAAGCATATGACTACTGGCAGGATCAACCAGGGAGCTTCGACAATTTTTCGAATGTCTTCGCCGCCAGCTCTCTTCGAGACAGGTCGACGACACTTTTTCTTCCAATCATATATATATTTTATACTCGTGCAAATTCTCAGAGAACCTTTTGCACGAGATACATATATCTTCTCTTCTCTATAAATATTCAACCTCGAACAAATTCCTTTTCAAATATACCTCCTCCTCCTCTGCGTTCTCGGTTTCTCAATTTTATACGTATATCTTGAACAAGACTTTCTTATAAATATCTTATCTTGTTCAGATATTTTACTTGTTTCAACTTTCTTATAAATATCTTATTGAAACAAGTTTCATACATTCGTTTCATATAATAACATGGTTTGCCTAATCGTGGAGGCGCGTATAGTTCCAAACATGGATCGCGGAAGCACGTAACCACTGCGCTGGACAAAATCGACACAAGTGCCGAGGAAGCGCGGACAGGACGCATGCTGGACTGCGAGAAACCGTGTTCTTCTGCTCGCGCTGGGCATAAACGAAATAGGACACCTCTATTATTTAACGAATTTTTCTCTTTATTCTGTCTTTAAAAGACAGAATTTTTTTTCTCTTTAACTCTATTTTCTCTTTTTCATACCTTAGTCGCTCGGACATAAGAGTTGATGCTCAGTTAGTACGAGTAAACACAAAAGTGAATACAAGTCACCAACCTCCACTAAGGGAAGGCTCGCCACATAAGGGCCATTCGGTCTAGGACACCGACCCGTGGCAATGCTGTGTAGAGAATAATTCGATACGAAGCACGGTACGAAACAGTCAAGACCGAAGTCTCGAGGCGCCCATGACTGCTTCTCGACCGAGATCGTAGAATAGCCACAGACGCGCGCTGCACCGACCGACTCGACCGAACCGTCGACTCTCTTATAGATACCGAACGGCCGGCCGGGACGCCGGCGCCGCGCGGTCAATAGCACGCGCGCTTATGGCCTCAAACCGCCGCGGCAACAGACCTCCCGGCGGGGCTGTTGGAACTTAGAGCGAAAAAAGTATAAAAATTTTTTTCACAAAATATAATAAATTTTAACATTTCTATATTATTTTACACAAAATAACCAACTTTTCATAATTCACCGAACTTTGAAAATTTTTCTAAGTCCCACAAATAAGAGGAAAATTTTTAAGTATCGGTCCTAGACGATTTTCGACGTGATATCACTGTAATATAGACGATTTCTAGCAATATATATCATAACACCAAACTCGCTACAATTATTATTTATCGAGTTATTAGCAAATAATGGACGGATGTGCTACTCCGTCGACAAAACTCTGGAAATTTTTCTAAGTCCCACCGCTAAGAGGAAACTTTTTCCGTATCGGTCCTAGACGATTTTCGACGTGATATCACTGTAATATAGACGGTTTCTAACAATATATATCATAACACCAAACTCGCTACAATTATTATTTATCGAGTTATTAGCAAATAATGGACGGATGTGCTACTCCGTCGGACGTTCGACGAAAATTTTTCTAAGTCCCACCGCCAAGAGGAAACTTTTTCCCTATCGGTCCTAGACGATTTTCGACGTGATATCACTGTAATATAGACGGTTTCTAACAATATATATCATAACACCAAACTCGCTACAATTATTATTCATCGAGTTATTAGCAAATAATGGACGGATGTGCTACTCCGTCGACAAAACTCTGGAAATTTTTCTAAGTCCCACCGCTAAGAGGAAACTTTTTCCGTATCGGTCCTAGACGATTTTCGACGTGATATCACTGTAATATAGACGGTTTCTAACAATATATATCATAACACCAAACTCGCTACAATTATTATTTATCGAGTTATTAGCAAATAATGGACGGATGTGCTACTCCGTCGGACGTTCGACGAAAATTTTTCTAAGTCCCACCGCCAAGAGGAAACTTTTTCCCTATCGGTCCTAGACGATTTTCGACGTGATATCACTGTAATATAGACGGTTTCTAACAATATATATCATAACACCAAACTCGCTACAATTATTATTCATCGAGTTATTAGCAAATAATGGACGGATGTGCTACTCCGTCGGACGTTCGACGAAAATTTTTCTAAGTCCCACCGCCAAGAGGAAACTTTTTCCCTATCGGTCCTAGACGATTTTCGACGTGATATCACTGTAATATAGACGGTTTCTAACAATATATATCATAACACCAAACTCGCTACAATTATTATTCATCGAGTTATTAGCAAATAATGGACGGATGTGCTACTCCGTCGACAAAACTCTGGAAATTTTTCTAAGTCCCACCGCTAAGAGGAAACTTTTTCCGTATCGGTCCTAGACGATTTTCGACGTGATATCACTGTAATATAGACGGTTTCTAACAATATATATCATAACACCAAACTCGCTACAATTATTATTTATCGAGTTATTAGCAAATAATGGACGGATGTGCTACTCCGTCGGACGTTCGACGAAAATTTTTCTAAGTCCCACCGCCAAGAGGAAACTTTTTCCCTATCGGTCCTAGACGATTTTCGACGTGATATCACTGTAATATAGACGGTTTCTAACAATATATATCATAACACCAAACTCGCTACAATTATTATTCATCGAGTTATTAGCAAATAATGGACGGATGTGCTACTCCGTCGGACGTTCGACGAAAATTTTTCTAAGTCCCACCGCCAAGAGGAAACTTTTTCCCTATCGGTCCTAGACGATTTTCGACGTGATATCACTGTAATATAGACGGTTTCTAACAATATATATCATAACACCAAACTCGCTACAATTATTATTCATCGAGTTATTAGCAAATAATGGACGGATGTGCTACTCCGTCGACAAAACTCTGGAAATTTTTCTAAGTCCCACCGCTAAGAGGAAACTTTTTCCGTATCGGTCCTAGACGATTTTCGACGTGATATCACTGTAATATAGACGGTTTCTAACAATATATATCATAACACCAAACTCGCTACAATTATTATTTATCGAGTTATTAGCAAATAATGGACGGATGTGCTACTCCGTCGGACGTTCGACGAAAATTTTTCTAAGTCCCACCGCCAAGAGGAAACTTTTTCCCTATCGGTCCTAGACGATTTTCGACGTGATATCACTGTAATATAGACGGTTTCTAACAATATATATCATAACACCAAACTCGCTACAATTATTATTTATCGAGTTATTAGCAAATAATGGACGGATGTGCTACTCCGTCGACAAAACTCTGGAAATTTTTCTAAGTCCCACCGCCAAGAGGAAACTTTTTCCGTATCGGTCCTAGACGATTTTCGACGTGATATCACTGTAATATAGACGGTTTCTAACAATATATATCATAACACCAAACTCGCTACAATTATTATTTATCGAGTTATTAGCAAATAATGGACGGATGTGCTACTCCGTCGGACGTTCGACGAAAATTTTTCTAAGTCCCACCGCCAAGAGGAAACTTTTTCCGTATCGGTCCTAGACGATTTTCGACGTGATATCACTGTAATATAGACGGTTTCTAACAATATATATCATAACACCAAACTCGCTACAATTATTATTTATCGAGTTATTAGCAAATAATGGACGGATGTGCTACTCCGTCGGACGTTCGACGAAAATTTTTCTAAGTCCCACCGCCAAGAGGAAACTTTTTCCCTATCGGTCCTAGACGATTTTCGACGTGATATCACTGTAATATAGACGGTTTCTAACAATATATATCATAACACCAAACTCGCTACAATTATTATTCATCGAGTTATTAGCAAATAATGGACGGATGTGCTACTCCGTCGACAAAACTCTGGAAATTTTTCTAAGTCCCACCGCTAAGAGGAAACTTTTTCCGTATCGGTCCTAGACGATTTTCGACGTGATATCACTGTAATATAGACGGTTTCTAACAATATATATCATAACACCAAACTCGCTACAATTATTATTTATCGAGTTATTAGCAAATAATGGACGGATGTGCTACTCCGTCGGACGTTCGACGAAAATTTTTCTAAGTCCCACCGCCAAGAGGAAACTTTTTCCCTATCGGTCCTAGACGATTTTCGACGTGATATCACTGTAATATAGACGGTTTCTAACAATATATATCATAACACCAAACTCGCTACAATTATTATTCATCGAGTTATTAGCAAATAATGGACGGATGTGCTACTCCGTCGGACGTTCGACGAAAATTTTTCTAAGTCCCACCGCCAAGAGGAAACTTTTTCCCTATCGGTCCTAGACGATTTTCGACGTGATATCACTGTAATATAGACGGTTTCTAACAATATATATCATAACACCAAACTCGCTACAATTATTATTCATCGAGTTATTAGCAAATAATGGACGGATGTGCTACTCCGTCGACAAAACTCTGGAAATTTTTCTAAGTCCCACCGCTAAGAGGAAACTTTTTCCGTATCGGTCCTAGACGATTTTCGACGTGATATCACTGTAATATAGACGGTTTCTAACAATATATATCATAACACCAAACTCGCTACAATTATTATTTATCGAGTTATTAGCAAATAATGGACGGATGTGCTACTCCGTCGGACGTTCGACGAAAATTTTTCTAAGTCCCACCGCCAAGAGGAAACTTTTTCCCTATCGGTCCTAGACGATTTTCGACGTGATATCACTGTAATATAGACGGTTTCTAACAATATATATCATAACACCAAACTCGCTACAATTATTATTTATCGAGTTATTAGCAAATAATGGACGGATGTGCTACTCCGTCGACAAAACTCTGGAAATTTTTCTAAGTCCCACCGCCAAGAGGAAACTTTTTCCGTATCGGTCCTAGACGATTTTCGACGTGATATCACTGTAATATAGACGGTTTCTAACAATATATATCATAACACCAAACTCGCTACAATTATTATTTATCGAGTTATTAGCAAATAATGGACGGATGTGCTACTCCGTCGGACGTTCGACGAAAATTTTTCTAAGTCCCACCGCCAAGAGGAAACTTTTTCCGTATCGGTCCTAGACGATTTTCGACGTGATATCACTGTAATATAGACGGTTTCTAACAATATATATCATAACACCAAACTCGCTACAATTATTATTTATCGAGTTATTAGCAAATAATGGACGGATGTGCTACTCCGTCGACAAAACTCTGGAAATTTTTCTAAGTCCCACCGCTAAGAGGAAACTTTTTCCGTATCGGTCCTAGACGATTTTCGACGTGATATCACTGTAATATAGACGGTTTCTAACAATATATATCATAACACCAAACTCGCTACAATTATTATTTATCGAGTTATTAGCAAATAATGGACGGATGTGCTACTCCGTCGGACGTTCGACGAAAATTTTTCTAAGTCCCACCGCTAAGAGGAAACTTTTTCCGTATCGGTCCTAGACGATTTTCGACGTGATATCACTGTAATATAGACGGTTTCTAACAATATGTATCATAACACCAAACTCGCTACAATTATTATTTATCGAGTTATTAGCAAATAATGGACGGATGTGCTACTCCGTCGACAAAACTCTGGAAATTTTTCTAAGTCCCACCGCTAAGAGGAAACTTTTTCCGTATCGGTCCTAGACGATTTTCGACGTGATATCACTGTAATATAGACGGTTTCTAACAATATATATCATAACACCAAACTCGCTACAATTATTATTTATCGAGTTATTAGCAAATAATGGACGGATGTGCTACTCCGTCGGACGTTCGACGAAAATTTTTCTAAGTCCCACCGCTAAGAGGAAACTTTTTCCGTATCGGTCCTAGACGATTTTCGACGTGATATCACTGTAATATAGACGGTTTCTAACAATATGTATCATAACACCAAACTCGCTACAATTATTATTTATCGAGTTATTAGCAAATAATGGACGGATGTGCTACTCCGTCGACAAAACTCTGGAAATTTTTCTAAGTCCCACCGCCAAGAGGAAACTTTTTCCCTATCGGTCCTAGACGATTTTCGACGTGATATCACTGTAATATAGACGGTTTCTAACAATATATATCATAACACCAAACTCGCTACAATTATTATTTATCGAGTTATTAGCAAATAATGGACGGATGTGCTACTCCGTCGGACGTTCGACGAAAATTTTTCTAAGTCCCACCGCTAAGAGGAAACTTTTTCCCTATCGGTCCTAGACGATTTTCGACGTGATATCACTGTAATATAGACGGTTTCTAACAATATATATCATAACACCAAACTCGCTACAATTATTATTTATCGAGTTATTAGCAAATAATGGACGGATGTGCTACTCCGTCGGACGTTCGACGAAAATTTTTCCAAGTCCCACCGCCAAGAGGAAACTTTTTCCCTATCGGTCCTAGACGATTTTCGACGTGATATCACTGTAATATAGACGGTTTCTAACAATATGTATCATAACACCAAACTCGCTACAATTATTATTTATCGAGTTATTAGCAAATAATGGACGGATGTGCTACTTCGTCGGACGTTCGACGAAAATTTTTCTAAGTCCCACCGCCAAGAGGAAACTTTTTCCCTATCGGTCCTAGACGATTTTCGACGTGATATCACTGTAATATAGACGGTTTCTAACAATATATATCATAACACCAAACTCGCTACAATTATTATTTATCGAGTTATTAGCAAATAATGGACGGATGTGCTACTCCGTCGACAAAACTCTGGAAATTTTTCTAAGTCCCACCGCTAAGAGGAAACTTTTTCCGTATCGGTCCTAGACGATTTTCGACGTGATATCACTGTAATATAGACGGTTTCTAACAATATATATCATAACACCAAACTCGCTACAATTATTATTTATCGAGTTATTAGCAAATAATGGACGGATGTGCTACTCCGTCGGACGTTCGACGAAAATTTTTCTAAGTCCCACCGCCAAGAGGAAACTTTTTCCCTATCGGTCCTAGACGATTTTCGACGTGATATCACTGTAATATAGACGGTTTCTAACAATATATATCATAACACCAAACTCGCTACAATTATTATTTATCGAGTTATTAGCAAATAATGGACGGATGTGCTACTCCGTCGACAAAACTCTGGAAATTTTTCTAAGTCCCACCGCCAAGAGGAAACTTTTTCCCTATCGGTCCTAGACGATTTTCGACGTGATATCACTGTAATATAGACGGTTTCTAACAATATATATCATAACACCAAACTCGCTACAATTATTATTTATCGAGTTATTAGCAAATAATGGACGGATGTGCTACTCCGTCGACAAAACTCTGGAAATTTTTCTAAGTCCCACCGCCAAGAGGAAACTTTTTCCGTATCGGTCCTAGACGATTTTCGACGTGATATCACTGTAATATAGACGGTTTCTAACAATATATATCATAACACCAAACTCGCTACAATTATTATTTATCGAGTTATTAGCAAATAATGGACGGATGTGCTACTCCGTCGGACGTTCGACGAAAATTTTTCTAAGTCCCACCGCCAAGAGGAAACTTTTTCCCTATCGGTCCTAGACGATTTTCGACGTGATATCACTGTAATATAGACGGTTTCTAACAATATATATCATAACACCAAACTCGCTACAATTATTATTTATCGAGTTATTAGCAAATAATGGACGGATGTGCTACTCCGTCGACAAAACTCTGGAAATTTTTCTAAGTCCCACCGCCAAGAGGAAACTTTTTCCCTATCGGTCCTAGACGATTTTCGACGTGATATCACTGTAATATAGACGGTTTCTAACAATATATATCATAACACCAAACTCGCTACAATTATTATTTATCGAGTTATTAGCAAATAATGGACGGATGTGCTACTCCGTCGACAAAACTCTGGAAATTTTTCTAAGTCCCACCGCCAAGAGGAAACTTTTTCCCTATCGGTCCTAGACGATTTTCGACGTGATATCACTGTAATATAGACGGTTTCTAACAATATATATCATAACACCAAACTCGCTACAATTATTATTTATCGAGTTATTAGCAAATAATGGACGGATGTGCTACTCCGTCGACAAAACTCTGGAAATTTTTCTAAGTCCCACCGCTAAGAGGAAACTTTTTCCGTATCGGTCCTAGACGATTTTCGACGTGATATCACCGTAATATAGACGGTTTCTAACAATATATATCATAACACCAAACTCGCTACAATTATTATTTATCGAGTTATTAGCAAATAATGGACGGATGTGCTACTCCGTCGACAAAACTCTGGAAATTTTTCTAAGTCCCACCGCCAAGAGGAAACTTTTTCCGTATCGGTCCTAGACGATTTTCGACGTGATATCACTGTAATATAGACGGTTTCTAACAATATATATCATAACACCAAACTCGCTACAATTATTATTTATCGAGTTATTAGCAAATAATGGACGGATGTGCTACTCCGTCGGACGTTCGACGAAAATTTTTCCAAGTCCCACCGCCAAGAGGAAACTTTTTCCCTATCGGTCCTAGACGATTTTCGACGTGATATCACTGTAATATAGACGGTTTCTAACAATATGTATCATAACACCAAACTCGCTACAATTATTATTTATCGAGTTATTAGCAAATAATGGACGGATGTGCTACTTCGTCGGACGTTCGACGAAAATTTTTCTAAGTCCCACCGCCAAGAGGAAACTTTTTCCCTATCGGTCCTAGACGATTTTCGACGTGATATCACTGTAATATAGACGGTTTCTAACAATATATATCATAACACCAAACTCGCTACAATTATTATTTATCGAGTTATTAGCAAATAATGGACGGATGTGCTACTCCGTCGACAAAACTCTGGAAATTTTTCTAAGTCCCACCGCCAAGAGGAAACTTTTTCCGTATCGGTCCTAGACGATTTTCGACGTGATATCACTGTAATATAGACGGTTTCTAACAATATATATCATAACACCAAACTCGCTACAATTATTATTTATCGAGTTATTAGCAAATAATGGACGGATGTGCTACTCCGTCGGACGTTCGACGAAAATTTTTCTAAGTCCCACCGCCAAGAGGAAACTTTTTCCGTATCGGTCCTAGACGATTTTCGACGTGATATCACTGTAATATAGACGGTTTCTAACAATATATATCATAACACCAAACTCGCTACAATTATTATTTATCGAGTTATTAGCAAATAATGGACGGATGTGCTACTCCGTCGGACGTTCGACGAAAATTTTTCTAAGTCCCACCGCCAAGAGGAAACTTTTTCCCTATCGGTCCTAGACGATTTTCGACGTGATATCACTGTAATATAGACGGTTTCTAACAATATATATCATAACACCAAACTCGCTACAATTATTATTTATCGAGTTATTAGCAAATAATGGACGGATGTGCTACTCCGTCGACAAAACTCTGGAAATTTTTCTAAGTCCCACCGCTAAGAGGAAACTTTTTCCGTATCGGTCCTAGACGATTTTCGACGTGATATCACTGTAATATAGACGGTTTCTAACAATATATATCATAACACCAAACTCGCTACAATTATTATTTATCGAGTTATTAGCAAATAATGGACGGATGTGCTACTCCGTCGGACGTTCGACGAAAATTTTTCTAAGTCCCACCGCTAAGAGGAAACTTTTTCCGTATCGGTCCTAGACGATTTTCGACGTGATATCACTGTAATATAGACGGTTTCTAACAATATGTATCATAACACCAAACTCGCTACAATTATTATTTATCGAGTTATTAGCAAATAATGGACGGATGTGCTACTCCGTCGACAAAACTCTGGAAATTTTTCTAAGTCCCACCGCTAAGAGGAAACTTTTTCCGTATCGGTCCTAGACGATTTTCGACGTGATATCACTGTAATATAGACGGTTTCTAACAATATATATCATAACACCAAACTCGCTACAATTATTATTTATCGAGTTATTAGCAAATAATGGACGGATGTGCTACTCCGTCGGACGTTCGACGAAAATTTTTCTAAGTCCCACCGCTAAGAGGAAACTTTTTCCGTATCGGTCCTAGACGATTTTCGACGTGATATCACTGTAATATAGACGGTTTCTAACAATATGTATCATAACACCAAACTCGCTACAATTATTATTTATCGAGTTATTAGCAAATAATGGACGGATGTGCTACTCCGTCGACAAAACTCTGGAAATTTTTCTAAGTCCCACCGCCAAGAGGAAACTTTTTCCCTATCGGTCCTAGACGATTTTCGACGTGATATCACTGTAATATAGACGGTTTCTAACAATATATATCATAACACCAAACTCGCTACAATTATTATTTATCGAGTTATTAGCAAATAATGGACGGATGTGCTACTCCGTCGGACGTTCGACGAAAATTTTTCTAAGTCCCACCGCTAAGAGGAAACTTTTTCCCTATCGGTCCTAGACGATTTTCGACGTGATATCACTGTAATATAGACGGTTTCTAACAATATATATCATAACACCAAACTCGCTACAATTATTATTTATCGAGTTATTAGCAAATAATGGACGGATGTGCTACTCCGTCGGACGTTCGACGAAAATTTTTCCAAGTCCCACCGCCAAGAGGAAACTTTTTCCCTATCGGTCCTAGACGATTTTCGACGTGATATCACTGTAATATAGACGGTTTCTAACAATATGTATCATAACACCAAACTCGCTACAATTATTATTTATCGAGTTATTAGCAAATAATGGACGGATGTGCTACTTCGTCGGACGTTCGACGAAAATTTTTCTAAGTCCCACCGCCAAGAGGAAACTTTTTCCCTATCGGTCCTAGACGATTTTCGACGTGATATCACTGTAATATAGACGGTTTCTAACAATATATATCATAACACCAAACTCGCTACAATTATTATTTATCGAGTTATTAGCAAATAATGGACGGATGTGCTACTCCGTCGACAAAACTCTGGAAATTTTTCTAAGTCCCACCGCTAAGAGGAAACTTTTTCCGTATCGGTCCTAGACGATTTTCGACGTGATATCACTGTAATATAGACGGTTTCTAACAATATATATCATAACACCAAACTCGCTACAATTATTATTTATCGAGTTATTAGCAAATAATGGACGGATGTGCTACTCCGTCGGACGTTCGACGAAAATTTTTCTAAGTCCCACCGCCAAGAGGAAACTTTTTCCCTATCGGTCCTAGACGATTTTCGACGTGATATCACTGTAATATAGACGGTTTCTAACAATATATATCATAACACCAAACTCGCTACAATTATTATTTATCGAGTTATTAGCAAATAATGGACGGATGTGCTACTCCGTCGACAAAACTCTGGAAATTTTTCTAAGTCCCACCGCCAAGAGGAAACTTTTTCCCTATCGGTCCTAGACGATTTTCGACGTGATATCACTGTAATATAGACGGTTTCTAACAATATATATCATAACACCAAACTCGCTACAATTATTATTTATCGAGTTATTAGCAAATAATGGACGGATGTGCTACTCCGTCGACAAAACTCTGGAAATTTTTCTAAGTCCCACCGCCAAGAGGAAACTTTTTCCCTATCGGTCCTAGACGATTTTCGACGTGATATCACTGTAATATAGACGGTTTCTAACAATATATATCATAACACCAAACTCGCTACAATTATTATTTATCGAGTTATTAGCAAATAATGGACGGATGTGCTACTCCGTCGACAAAACTCTGGAAATTTTTCTAAGTCCCACCGCTAAGAGGAAACTTTTTCCGTATCGGTCCTAGACGATTTTCGACGTGATATCACTGTAATATAGACGGTTTCTAACAATATATATCATAACACCAAACTCGCTACAATTATTATTTATCGAGTTATTAGCAAATAATGGACGGATGTGCTACTCCGTCGGACGTTCGACGAAAATTTTTCTAAGTCCCACCGCCAAGAGGAAACTTTTTCCCTATCGGTCCTAGACGATTTTCGACGTGATATCACTGTAATATAGACGGTTTCTAACAATATATATCATAACACCAAACTCGCTACAATTATTATTTATCGAGTTATTAGCAAATAATGGACGGATGTGCTACTCCGTCGACAAAACTCTGGAAATTTTTCTAAGTCCCACCGCCAAGAGGAAACTTTTTCCCTATCGGTCCTAGACGATTTTCGACGTGATATCACTGTAATATAGACGGTTTCTAACAATATATATCATAACACCAAACTCGCTACAATTATTATTTATCGAGTTATTAGCAAATAATGGACGGATGTGCTACTCCGTCGACAAAACTCTGGAAATTTTTCTAAGTCCCACCGCTAAGAGGAAACTTTTTCCGTATCGGTCCTAGACGATTTTCGACGTGATATCACTGTAATATAGACGGTTTCTAACAATATATATCATAACACCAAACTCGCTACAATTATTATTTATCGAGTTATTAGCAAATAATGGACGGATGTGCTACTCCGTCGGACGTTCGACGAAAATTTTTCTAAGTCCCACCGCCAAGAGGAAACTTTTTCCGTATCGGTCCTAGACGATTTTCGACGTGATATCACTGTAATATAGACGGTTTCTAACAATATATATCATAACACCAAACTCGCTACAATTATTATTTATCGAGTTATTAGCAAATAATGGACGGATGTGCTACTCCGTCGGACGTTCGACGAAAATTTTTCTAAGTCCCACCGCCAAGAGGAAACTTTTTCCCTATCGGTCCTAGACGATTTTCGACGTGATATCACTGTAATATAGACGGTTTCTAACAATATATATCATAACACCAAACTCGCTACAATTATTATTTATCGAGTTATTAGCAAATAATGGACGGATGTGCTACTCCGTCGACAAAACTCTGGAAATTTTTCTAAGTCCCACCGCCAAGAGGAAACTTTTTCCCTATCGGTCCTAGACGATTTTCGACGTGATATCACTGTAATATAGACGGTTTCTAACAATATATATCATAACACCAAACTCGCTACAATTATTATTTATCGAGTTATTAGCAAATAATGGACGGATGTGCTACTCCGTCGACAAAACTCTGGAAATTTTTCTAAGTCCCACCGCTAAGAGGAAACTTTTTCCGTATCGGTCCTAGACGATTTTCGACGTGATATCACTGTAATATAGACGGTTTCTAACAATATATATCATAACACCAAACTCGCTACAATTATTATTTATCGAGTTATTAGCAAATAATGGACGGATGTGCTACTCCGTCGACAAAACTCTGGAAATTTTTCTAAGTCCCACCGCCAAGAGGAAACTTTTTCCCTATCGGTCCTAGACGATTTTCGACGTGATATCACTGTAATATAGACGGTTTCTAACAATATATATCATAACACCAAACTCGCTACAATTATTATTTATCGAGTTATTAGCAAATAATGGACGGATGTGCTACTCCGTCGGACGTTCGACGAAAATTTTTCTAAGTCCCACCGCCAAGAGGAAACTTTTTCCCTATCGGTCCTAGACGATTTTCGACGTGATATCACTGTAATATAGACGGTTTCTAACAATATATATCATAACACCAAACTCGCTACAATTATTATTTATCGAGTTATTAGCAAATAATGGACGGATGTGCTACTCCGTCGGACGTTCGACGAAAATTTTTCTAAGTCCCACCGCCAAGAGGAAACTTTTTCCGTATCGGTCCTAGACGATTTTCGACGTGATATCACTGTAATATAGACGGTTTCTAACAATATATATCATAACACCAAACTCGCTACAATTATTATTTATCGAGTTATTAGCAAATAATGGACGGATGTGCTACTCCGTCGGACGTTCGACGAAAATTTTTCTAAGTCCCACCGCTAAGAGGAAACTTTTTCCGTATCGGTCCTAGACGATTTTCGACGTGATATCACTGTAATATAGACGGTTTCTAACAATATGTATCATAACACCAAACTCGCTACAATTATTATTTATCGAGTTATTAGCAAATAATGGACGGATGTGCTACTCCGTCGACAAAACTCTGGAAATTTTTCTAAGTCCCACCGCTAAGAGGAAACTTTTTCCGTATCGGTCCTAGACGATTTTCGACGTGATATCACTGTAATATAGACGGTTTCTAACAATATATATCATAACACCAAACTCGCTACAATTATTATTTATCGAGTTATTAGCAAATAATGGACGGATGTGCTACTCCGTCGGACGTTCGACGAAAATTTTTCTAAGTCCCACCGCTAAGAGGAAACTTTTTCCGTATCGGTCCTAGACGATTTTCGACGTGATATCACTGTAATATAGACGGTTTCTAACAATATGTATCATAACACCAAACTCGCTACAATTATTATTTATCGAGTTATTAGCAAATAATGGACGGATGTGCTACTCCGTCGACAAAACTCTGGAAATTTTTCTAAGTCCCACCGCCAAGAGGAAACTTTTTCCCTATCGGTCCTAGACGATTTTCGACGTGATATCACTGTAATATAGACGGTTTCTAACAATATATATCATAACACCAAACTCGCTACAATTATTATTTATCGAGTTATTAGCAAATAATGGACGGATGTGCTACTCCGTCGACGTTCGACGAAAATTTTTCTAAGTCCCACCGCTAAGAGGAAACTTTTTCCCTATCGGTCCTAGACGATTTTCGACGTGATATCACTGTAATATAGACGGTTTCTAACAATATATATCATAACACCAAACTCGCTACAATTATTATTTATCGAGTTATTAGCAAATAATGGACGGATGTGCTACTCCGTCGACAAAACTCTGGAAATTTTTCTAAGTCCCACCGCTAAGAGGAAACTTTTTCCGTATCGGTCCTAGACGATTTTCGACGTGATATCACTGTAATATAGACGGTTTCTAACAATATATATCATAACACCAAACTCGCTACAATTATTATTTATCGAGTTATTAGCAAATAATGGACGGATGTGCTACTCCGTCGGACGTTCG
>NW_027489224.1:0-69101 GCF_050948215.1 Halictus rubicundus | reverse complement strand
AGAGGATAGGATAGGATAGAGGAAAGGATAGGATAGAGGATAGGATAGGATAGGATAGAGGATAGGATAGGATAGAGGATAGGATATGATAGAGGATAGGATAGGATAGAGGAAAGGATAGGATAGAGGATAGGATAGGATAGAGGACAGGATAGGATAGAGGATAGGATTGGATAGAGGATCGGATAGGATAGAGGATAGGATAGGATAGAGGATAGGATAAGAAAGAGGATAGGATAGGATAGAGGATAGGATAGACGAAAGGATAGGATTGATGATGGGATAGGATAGAGGATAGGATAGGATAGAGGATAGGATAGGATAGAGGATAGGATAGGATAGAGGATAGGATAGGATAGAGGATAGAGGATAGGATAGGATAGGATAGGATAGAGGATAGGATAGGATAGAGGATAGGATAGGATAGAGGATAGGATATGATAGAGGATAGGATAGGATAGAGGAAAGGATAGGATAGAGGATAGGATAGGATAGAGGATAGGATAGGATAGAGGAAAGGATAGGATAGAGTATAGGATAGGATAGAGGATAGGATAAGAAAGAGGATAGGATAGGATAGAGGATAGGATAGACGAAAGGATAGGATTGATGATGGGATAGGATAGAGGATAGGATAGGATAGAGGATAGGATTGGATAGAGGATAGGATAGGATAGAGGATAGGATAGACGAAAGGATAGGATTGATGATGGGATAGGATAGAGGATAGGATAGGATAGAGGATAGGATTGGATAGAGGATAGGATAGGATAGAGGATAGGATAGGATAGAGGATAGGATAGGATAGAGGATAGGATAGGATAGAGGATAGGATAGGATAGAGGATAGGATAGGATAGAGGATAGGATAGGATAGAGGATAGGATATAATAGAGGATAGGATTAGTAAGAGCATAGGATAGGATAGAGGATAGGATAGGATAGATGAGAGGCTAGGATAGAGGATAGGATAGGATAGAGGAAAGGATAGGATAGAGGATAGGATAGGATAGGATAGAGGATAGGATAGGATAGAGGATAGGATATGATAGAGGATAGGATAGGATAGAGGAAAGGATAGGATAGAGGATAGGATAGGATAGAGGACAGGATAGGATAGAGGATAGGATTGGATAGAGGATCGGATAGGATAGAGGATAGGATAGGATAGAGGATAGGATAAGAAAGAGGATAGGATAGGATAGAGGATAGGATAGACGAAAGGATAGGATTGATGATGGGATAGGATAGAGGATAGGATAGGATAGAGGATAGGATAGGATAGAGGATAGGATAGGATAGAGGATAGGATAGGATAGAGGATAGAGGATAGGATAGGATAGGATAGGATAGAGGATAGGATAGGATAGAGGATAGGATAGGATAGAGGATAGGATATGATAGAGGATAGGATAGGATAGAGGAAAGGATAGGATAGAGGATAGGATAGGATAGAGGATAGGATAGGATAGAGGAAAGGATAGGATAGAGTATAGGATAGGATAGAGGATAGGATAAGAAAGAGGATAGGATAGGATAGAGGATAGGATAGACGAAAGGATAGGATTGATGATGGGATAGGATAGAGGATAGGATAGGATAGAGGATAGGATTGGATAGAGGATAGGATAGGATAGAGGATAGGATAGACGAAAGGATAGGATTGATGATGGGATAGGATAGAGGATAGGATAGGATAGAGGATAGGATTGGATAGAGGATAGGATAGGATAGAGGATAGGATAGGATAGAGGATAAGATAGGATAGAGGATAGGATAGGATAGAGGATAGGATAGGATAGAGGATAGGATAGGATAGAGGATAGGATAGGATAGAGGATAGGATATAATAGAGGATAGGATTAGTAAGAGCATAGGATAGGATAGAGGATAGGATAGGATAGATGAGAGGCTAGGATAGAGGATAGGATAGGATAGAGGAAAGGATAGGATAGAGGATAGTATAGGATAGGATAGAGGATAGGATAGGATAGAGGATAGGATATGATAGATGATAGGATAGGATAGAGGAAAGGATAGGATAGAGGATAGGATAGGATAGAGGACAGGATAGGATAGAGGATAGGATTGGATAGAGGATCGGATAGGATAGAGGATAGGATAGGATAGAGGATAGGATAAGTAAGAGGATAGGATAGGATAGAGGATAGGATAGACGAAAGGATAGGATTGATGATGGGATAGGATAGAGGATAGGATAGGATAGAGGATAGGATAGGATAGAGGAAAGGATAGGATAGAGTATAGGATAGGATAGAGTATAGGATAAGAAAGAGGATAGGATAGGACAGAGGATAGGATAGACGAAAGGATAGGATTGATGATGGGATAGGATAGAGGATAGGATAGGACAGAGGATAAGATTGGATAGAGGATAGGATAGGATAGATGAGAGGCTAGGATAGAGGATAGGATAGGATAGAGGAAAGGATAGGATAGAGGATAGGATAGGATAGGATAGAGGATAGGATAGGATAGAGGATAGGATATGATAGAGGATAGGATAGGATAGAGGAAAGGATAGGATAGAGGATAGGATAGGATAGAGGACAGGATAGGATAGAGGATAGGATTGGATAGAGGATCGGATAGGATAGAGGATAGGATAGAATAGAGGATAGGATAAGAAAGAGGATAGGATAGGATAGAGGATAGGATAGACGAAAGGATAGGATTGATGATGGGATAGGATAGAGGATAGGATAGGATAGAGGATAGGATTGGATAGAGGATAGGATAGGTTAGAGGATAGGATAGGATAGAGGATAGGATAGGATAGAGGATAGGATAGGATAGAGGATAGGATATAATAGAGGATAGGATTAGTAAGAGCATAGGATAGGATAGAGGATAGGATAGGATAGATGAGAGGCTAGGATAGAGGATAGGATAGGATAGAGGAAAGGATAGGATAGAGGATAGGATAGGATAGGATAGAGGATCGGATAGGATAGAGGATAGGATAGGATAGAGGAAAGGATAGGATAGAGGATAGGATAGGATAGGATAGAGGATAGGATAGGATAGAGGATAGGATATGATAGAGGATAGGATAGGATTGAGGATAGGATACGATACAGGATAGGATAGGATAGAGGATAGGATAAGATAGAGGATAGAGGATAGGATAGGATAGAGGATAGGATAGGATAGAGGATAGGATATAATAGAGGATAGGATTAGTAAGAGCATAGGATAGGATAGAGGATAGGATTGCATAGAGGATAGGATAGGATAGAGGATAGGATAGGATAGAGGATAGGATAGGATAGAGGATAGGAAAGGATAGAGGATAGGATAGGATAGAGGATAGGATAGGATAGAGGATAGGATAGGATAGAGGATAGGATAGGATAGAGGATAGGATAGGATAGAGGATAGGATATAATAGAGGATAGGATTAGTAAGAGCATAGGATAGGATAGAGGATAGGATAGGATAGATGAGAGGCTAGGATAGAGGATAGGATAGGATAGAGGAAAGGATAGGATAGAGGATAGGATAGGATAGGATAGAGGATAGGATAGGATAGAGGATAGGATATGATAGAGGATAGGATAGGATAGAGGATAGGATAGGATAGAGGATAGGATAGGATAGAGGATAGGATAGGATAGAGGATAGGATAGGATAGAGGATAGGATAGGATAGAGGATAGGATAGGATAGAGGATAGGATAGGATAGAGGATAGGATAGGATAGAGGATAGGATATAATAGAGGATAGGATTAGTAAGAGCATAGGATAGGATAGAGGATAGGATAGGATAGATGAGAGGCTAGGATAGAGGATAGGATAGGATAGAGGAAAGGATAGGATAGAGGATAGGATAGGATAGGATAGAGGATAGGATAGGATAGAGGATAGGATATGATAGAGGATAGGATAGGATAGAGGAAAGGATAGGATAGAGGATAGGATAGGATAGAGGACAGGATAGGATAGAGGATAGGATTGGATAGAGGATCGGATAGGATAGAGGATAGGATAGGATAGAGGATAGGATAAGAAAGAGGATAGGATAGGATAGAGGATAGGATAGACGAAAGGATAGGATTGATGATGGGATAGGATAGAGGATAGGATAGGATAGAGGATAGGATAGGATAGAGGATAGGATAGGATAGAGGATAGGATAGGATAGAGGATAGAGGATAGGATAGGATAGGATAGGATAGAGGATAGGATAGGATAGAGGATAGGATAGGATAGAGGATAGGATATGATAGAGGATAGGATAGGATAGAGGAAAGGATAGGATAGAGGATAGGATAGGATAGAGGATAGGATAGGATAGAGGAAAGGATAGGATAGAGTATAGGATAGGATAGAGGATAGGATAAGAAAGAGGATAGGATAGGATAGAGGATAGGATAGACGAAAGGATAGGATTGATGATGGGATAGGATAGAGGATAGGATAGGATAGAGGATAGGATTGGATAGAGGATAGGATAGGATAGAGGATAGGATAGACGAAAGGATAGGATTGATGATGGGATAGGATAGAGGATAGGATAGGATAGAGGATAGGATTGGATAGAGGATAGGATAGGATAGAGGATAGGATAGGATAGAGGATAGGATAGGATAGAGGATAGGATAGGATAGAGGATAGGATAGGATAGAGGATAGGATAGGATAGAGGATAGGATAGGATAGAGGATAGGATATAATAGAGGATAGGATTAGTAAGAGCATAGGATAGGATAGAGGATAGGATAGGATAGATGAGAGGCTAGGATAGAGGATAGGATAGGATAGAGGAAAGGATAGGATAGAGGATAGTATAGGATAGGATAGAGGATAGGATAGGATAGAGGATAGGATATGATAGATGATAGGATAGGATAGAGGAAAGGATAGGATAGAGGATAGGATAGGATAGAGGACAGGATAGGATAGAGGATAGGATTGGATAGAGGATCGGATAGGATAGAGGATAGGATAGGATAGAGGATAGGATAAGTAAGAGGATAGGATAGGATAGAGGATAGGATAGACGAAAGGATAGGATTGATGATGGGATAGGATAGAGGATAGGATAGGATAGAGGATAGGATAGGATAGAGGAAAGGATAGGATAGAGTATAGGATAGGATAGAGTATAGGATAAGAAAGAGGATAGGATAGGATAGAGGATAGGATAGACGAAAGGATAGGATTGATGATGGGATAGGATAGAGGATAGGATAGGACAGAGGATAAGATTGGATAGAGGATAGGATAGGATAGATGAGAGGCTAGGATAGAGGATAGGATAGGATAGAGGAAAGGATAGGATAGAGGATAGGATAGGATAGGATAGAGGATAGGATAGGATAGAGGATAGGATATGATAGAGGATAGGATAGGATAGAGGAAAGGATAGGATAGAGGATAGGATAGGATAGAGGACAGGATAGGATAGAGGATAGGATTGGATAGAGGATCGGATAGGATAGAGGATAGGATAGAATAGAGGATAGGATAAGAAAGAGGATAGGATAGGATAGAGGATAGGATAGACGAAAGGATAGGATTGATGATGGGATAGGATAGAGGATAGGATAGGATAGAGGATAGGATTGGATAGAGGATAGGATAGGTTAGAGGATAGGATAGGATAGAGGATAGGATAGGATAGAGGATAGGATAGGATAGAGGATAGGATATAATAGAGGATAGGATTAGTAAGAGCATAGGATAGGATAGAGGATAGGATAGGATAGATGAGAGGCTAGGATAGAGGATAGGATAGGATAGAGGAAAGGATAGGATAGAGGATAGGATAGGATAGGATAGAGGATCGGATAGGATAGAGGATAGGATAGGATAGAGGAAAGGATAGGATAGAGGATAGGATAGGATAGGATAGAGGATAGGATAGGATAGAGGATAGGATATGATAGAGGATAGGATAGGATTGAGGATAGGATACGATACAGGATAGGATAGGATAGAGGATAGGATAAGATAGAGGATAGAGGATAGGATAGGATAGAGGATAGGATAGGATAGAGGATAGGATATAATAGAGGATAGGATTAGTAAGAGCATAGGATAGGATAGAGGATAGGATTGCATAGAGGATAGGATAGGATAGAGGATAGGATAGGATAGAGGATAGGATAGGATAGAGGATAGGAAAGGATAGAGGATAGGATAGGATAGAGGATAGGATAGGATAGAGGATAGGATAGGATAGAGGATAGGATAGGATAGAGGATAGGATAGGATAGAGGATAGGATAGGATAGAGGATAGGATATAATAGAGGATAGGATTAGTAAGAGCATAGGATAGGATAGAGGATAGGATAGGATAGATGAGAGGCTAGGATAGAGGATAGGATAGGATAGAGGAAAGGATAGGATAGAGGATAGGATAGGATAGGATAGAGGATAGGATAGGATAGAGGATAGGATATGATAGAGGATAGGATAGGATAGAGGAAAGGATAGGATAGAGGATAGGATAGGATAGAGGACAGGATAGGATAGAGGATAGGATTGGATAGAGGATCGGATAGGATAGAGGATAGGATAGGATAGAGGATAGGATAAGAAAGAGGATAGGATAGGATAGAGGATAGGATAGACGAAAGGATAGGATTGATGATGGGATAGGATAGAGGATAGGATAGGATAGAGGATAGGATAGGATAGAGGATAGGATAGGATAGAGGATAGAGGATAGGATAGGATAGGATAGGATAGAGGATAGGATAGGATAGAGGATAGGATAGGATAGAGGATAGGATATGATAGAGGATAGGATAGGATAGAGGAAAGGATAGGATAGAGGATAGGATAGGATAGAGGATAGGATAGGATAGAGGAAAGGATAGGATAGAGTATAGGATAGGATAGAGGATAGGATTAGTAAGAGCATAGGATAGGATAGAGGATAGGATAGGATAGATGAGAGGCTAGGATAGAGGATAGGATAGGATAGAGGAAAGGATAGGATAGAGGATAGGATAGGATAGGATAGAGGATAGGATAGGATAGAGGATAGGATATGATAGAGGATAGGATAGGATAGAGGAAAGGATAGGATAGAGGATAGGATAGGATAGAGGACAGGATAGGATAGAGGATAGGATTGGATAGAGGATCGGATAGGATAGAGGATAGGATAGGATAGAGGATAGGATAAGAAAGAGGATAGGATAGGATAGAGGATAGGATAGACGAAAGGATAGGATTGATGATGGGATAGGATAGAGGATAGGATAGGATAGAGGATAGGATTGGATAGAGGATAGGATAGGATAGAGGATAGGATAGGATAGAGGATAGGATAGGATAGAGGATAGGATAGGATAGAGGATAGGATAGGATAGAGGATAGGATAGGATAGAGGATAGGATAGGATAGAGGATAGGATATAATAGAGGATAGGATTAGTAAGAGCATAGGATAGGATAGAGGATAGGATAGGATAGATGAGAGGCTAGGATAGAGGATAGGATAGGATAGAGGAAAGGATAGGATAGAGGATAGTATAGGATAGGATAGAGGATAGGATAGGATAGAGGATAGGATATGATAGATGATAGGATAGGATAGAGGAAAGGATAGGATAGAGGATAGGATAGGATAGAGGACAGGATAGGATAGAGGATAGGATTGGATAGAGGATCGGATAGGATAGAGGATAGGATAGGATAGAGGATAGGATAAGTAAGAGGATAGGATAGGATAGAGGATAGGATAGACGAAAGGATAGGATTGATGATGGGATAGGATAGAGGATAGGATAGGATAGAGGATAGGATAGGATAGAGGAAAGGATAGGATAGAGTATAGGATAGGATAGAGTATACAATAAGAAAGAGGATAGGATAGGATAGAGGATAGGATAGACGAAAGGATAGGATTGATGATGGGATAGGATAGAGGATAGGATAGGACAGAGGATAAGATTGGATAGAGGATAGGATAGGATAGATGAGAGGCTAGGATAGAGGATAGGATAGGATAGAGGAAAGGATAGGATAGAGGATAGGATAGGATAGGATAGAGGATAGGATAGGATAGAGGATAGGATATGATAGAGGATAGGATAGGATAGAGGAAAGGATAGGATAGAGGATAGGATAGGATAGAGGACAGGATAGGATAGAGGATAGGATTGGATAGAGGATAGGATTGATGATGGGATAGGATAGAGGATAGGATAGGATAGAGGATAGGATTGGATAGAGGATAGGATAGGTTAGAGGATAGGATAGGATAGAGGATAGGATAGGATAGAGGATAGGATAGGATAGAGGATAGGATAGGATAGAGGATAGGATAGGATAGAGGATAGGATAGGATAGAGGATAGGATAGGATAGAGGATAGGATAGGATAGAGGATAGGATATAATAGAGGATAGGATTAGTAAGAGCATAGGATAGGATAGAAGATAGGATAGGATAGATGAGAGGCTAGGATAGAGGATAGGATAGGATAGAGGAAAGGATAGGATAGAGGATAGGATAGGATAGGATAGAGGATAGGATAGGATAGAGGATAGGATATGATAGAGGATAGGATAGGATAGAGGAAAGGATAGGATAGAGGATAGGATAGGATAGAGGACAGGATAGGATAGAGGATAGGATTGGATAGAGGATCGGATAGGATAGAGGATAGGATAGGATAGAGGATAGGATAAGTAAGAGGATAGGATAGGATAGAGGATAGGATAGACGAAAGGATAGGATTGATGATGGGATAGGATAGAGGATAGGATAGGATAGAGGATAGGATATGATAGATGATAGGATAGGATAGAGGATAGGATAGGATAGAGGATAGGATATGATAGAGGATAGGATAGGATAGAGGAAAGGATAGGATAGAGGATAGGATAGGATAGAGGACAGGATAGGATAGAGGATAGGATTGGATAGAGGATCGGATAGGATAGAGGATAGGATAGGATAGAGGATAGGATAAGTAAGAGGATAGGATAGGATAGGGGATAGGATAGACGAAAGGATAGGATTGATGATGGGATAGGATAGAGGATAGGATAGGATAGAGGATAGGATAGGATAGAGGATAGGATAGGATAGAGGATAGGATAGGATAGAGAATAGAGGATAGAGGATAGGATAGGATAGGATAGAGGATAGGATAGGATAGAGGATAGGATAGGATAGAGGATAGGATATGATAGAGGATAGGATAGGATAGAGGAAAGGATAGGATAGAGGATAGGATAGGATAGAGGATAGGATAGGATAGAGGAAAGGATAGGATAGAGTATAGGATAGGATAGAGGATAGGATAAGAAAGAGGATAGGATAGGATAGAGGATAGGATTGGATAGAGGATAGGATAGGATAGAGGATAGGATAGACGAAAGGATAGGATTGATGATGGGATAGGATAGAGGATAGGATAGGATAGAGGATAGGATTGGATAGAGGATAGGATAGGATAGAGGATAGGATAGGATAGAGGATAGGATAGCATAGAGGATAGGATAGGATGGAGGATAGGATTGGATAGAGGATAGGATAGGATAGAGGATAGGATAGGATAGAGGATAGGATAGGATAGAGGATAGGATAGGATAGAGGATAGGATAGGATAGAGGATAGGATAGGATAGAGGATAGGATAAGTAAGAGGATAGGATAGGATAGAGGATAGGATAGGATAGAGGAAAGGATAGGATAGAGGATAGGATAGGATAGAGGATAGGATAGGATAGAGGAAAGGATAGGATAGAGTATAGGATAGGATAGAGGATAGGATAAGAAAGAGGATAGGATAGGATAGAGGATAGGATAGACGAAAGGATAGGATTGATGATGGGATAGGATAGAGGATAGGATAGGATAGAGGATAGGATTGGATAGAGGATAGGATAGGATAGAGGATAGGATAGACGAAAGGATAGGATTGATGATGGGATAGGATAGAGGATAGGATAGGATAGAGGATAGGATTGGATAGAGGATAGGATAGGATAGAGGATAGGATAGGATAGAGGATAGGATAGGATAGAGGACAGGATAGGATAGAGGATAGGATAGGATAGAGGATAGGATAGGATAGAGGATAGGATAGGATAGAGGATAGGATATAATAGAGGATATGATTAGTAAGAGCATAGGATAGGATAGAGGATAGGATAGGATAGATGAGAGGCTAGGATAGAGGATAGGATAGGATAGAGGAAAGGATAGGATAGAGGATAGTATAGGATAGGATAGAGGATAGGATAGGATAGAGGATAGGATATGATAGATGATAGGATAGGATAGAGGAAAGGATAGGATAGAGGATAGGATAGGATAGAGGACAGGATAGGATAGAGGATAGGATTGGATAGAGGATCGGATAGGATAGAGGATAGGATAGGATAGAGGATAGGATAAGTAAGAGGATAGGATAGGATAGAGGATAGGATAGACGAAAGGATAGGATTGATGATGGGATAGGATAGAGGATAGGATAGGATAGAGGATAGGATAGGATAGAGGAAAGGATAGGATAGAGTATAGGATAGGATAGAGTATACAATAAGAAAGAGGATAGGATAGGATAGAGGATAGGATAGACGAAAGGATAGGATTGATGATGGGATAGGATAGAGGATAGGATAGGACAGAGGATAAGATTGGATAGAGGATAGGATAGGATAGATGAGAGGCTAGGATAGAGGATAGGATAGGATAGAGGAAAGGATAGGATAGAGGATAGGATAGGATAGGATAGAGGATAGGATAGGATAGAGGATAGGATATGATAGAGGATAGGATAGGATAGAGGAAAGGATAGGATAGAGGATAGGATAGGATAGAGGACAGGATAGGATAGAGGATAGGATTGGATAGAGGATCGGATAGGATAGAGGATAGGATAGAATAGAGGATAGGATAAGAAAGAGGATAGGATAGGATAGAGGATAGGATAGACGAAAGGATAGGATTGATGATGGGATAGGATAGAGGATAGGATAGGATAGAGGATAGGATTGGATAGAGGATAGGATAGGTTAGAGGATAGGATAGGATAGAGGATAGGATAGGATAGAGGATAGGATAGGATAGAGGATAGGATAGGATAGAGGATAGGATAGGATCGAGGATAGGATAGGATAGAGGATAGGATAGGATAGAGGATAGGATAGGATAGAGGATAGGATATAATAGAGGATAGGATTAGTAAGAGCATAGGATAGGATAGAAGATAGGATAGGATAGATGAGAGGCTAGGATAGAGGATAGGATAGGATAGAGGAAAGGATAGGATAGAGGATAGGATAGGATAGGATAGAGGATAGGATAGGATAGAGGATAGGATATGATAGAGGATAGGATAGGATAGAGGAAAGGATAGGATAGAGGATAGGATAGGATAGAGGACAGGATAGGATAGAGGATAGGATTGGATAGAGGATCGGATAGGATAGAGGATAGGATAGGATAGAGGATAGGATAAGTAAGAGGATAGGATAGGATAGAGGATAGGATAGACGAAAGGATAGGATTGATGATGGGATAGGATAGAGGATAGGATAGGATAGAGGATAGGATAGGATAGAGGATAGGATAGGATAGAGGATAGGATAGGATAGAGGATAGAGGATAGGATAGGATAGGATAGAGGATAGGATAGGATAGAGGATAGGATAGGATAGAGGATAGGATATGATAGAGGATAGGATAGGATAGAGGAAAGGATAGGATAGAGGATAGGATAGGATAGAGGATAGGATAGGATAGAGGAAAGGATAGGATAGAGTATAGGATAGGATAGAGGATAGGATAAGAAAGAGGATAGGATAGGATAGAGGATAGGATTGGATAGAGGATAGGATAGGATAGAGGATAGGATAGACGAAAGGATAGGATTGATGATGGGATAGGATAGAGGATAGGATAGGATAGAGGATAGGATTGGATAGAGGATAGGATAGGATAGAGGATAGGATAGGATAGAGGATAGGATAGCATAGAGGATAGGATAGGATGGAGGATAGGATTGGATAGAGGATAGGATAGGATAGAGGATAGGATAGGATAGAGGATAGGATAGGATAGAGGATAGGATAGGATAGAGGATAGGATAGGATAGAGGATAGGATAGGATAGAGGATAGGATAAGTAAGAGGATAGGATAGGATAGAGGGTAGGATAGGATAGAGGATAGGATAGGATAGAGGATAGGATATAATAGAGGATAGGATTAGTAAGAACATAGGATAGGATAGTGGATAGGATAGCATAGAGGATAGGATAGGATAGAGGATAGGATAGGACAGAGGATAAGATTGGATAGAGGATAGGATAGGATAGAGGATAGGATAGGATAGAGGATAGGATATGATAGAGCATAGGATTACTACGAGCATAGGATAGATACAGGATAGGATAGCATAGAGGATAGGATAGGATGGAGGATAGGATTGGATAGAGAATAGGATAGGTTGGAGGATAGGATAGGATAGAGGATAGGATAGGATAGAGGATAGGATAGGATAGAGGATAGGATAGGATAGAGGATAGGATAGGATAGAGGATAGGATAGGATAGAGGATAGGATAGGATAGAGGATAGGATAGGATAGAGGATAGGATATAATAGAGGATAGGATTAGTAAGAGCATAGGATAGGATAGAGGATGGGATAGGATAGATGAGAGGCTAGGATAGAGGATAGGATAGGATAGAGGAAAGGATAGGATAGAGGATAGGATAGGATAGGATAGAGGATAGGATAGGATAGAGGATAGGATATGATAGAGGATAGGATAGGATAGAGGAAAGGATAGGATAGAGGATAGGATAGGATAGAGGACAGGATAGGATAGAGGATAGGATTGGATAGAGGATCGGATAGGATAGAGGATAGGATAGGATAGAGGATAGGATAAGTAAGAGGATAGGATAGGATAGAGGATAGGATAGACGAAAGGATAGGATTGATGATGGGATAGGATAGAGGATAGGATAGGATAGAGGATAGGATTGGATAGAGGATAGGATAGGATAGAGGATAGGATAGGATAGTGGATAGGATAGGATAGAGGATAGAGGATAGGATAGGATAGGATAGAGGATAGGATAGGATAGAGGATAGGATAGGATAGAGGATAGGATAGGATAGAGGATAGGATAGGATAGAGGATAGGATAGGATAGAGGATAGGATAGGATAGAGGATAGTATAGGATAGAGGATAGGATAGGATAGAGGATAGGATAGGATAGAGGATAGGATAGGATAGAGGATAGGATAGGATATAGGAAAGGATAGGATAGAGGATAGGATAGGATAGAGGATAGGATATAATAGAGGATAGGATTAGTAAGAGCATAGGATAGGATAGAGGATAGGATAGGATAGAGGATAGGATAGGATAGAGGATCGGATAGGATAGAGGATAGGATAGGATAGAGGAAAGGATAGGATAGAGGATAGGATAGGATAGGATAGAGGATAGGATAGGATAGAGGATAGGATATGATAGAGGATAGGATAGGATTGAGGATAGGATAGGATAGTTGATAGGATATGATAGAGCATACGATAGAGGATAGGATAGGATAGGATAGGATAGAGAATAGGATAGGATACATGGTATTATAGGGTAGAGGATAGGATAGGATAGAGGATAGGATAGGATAGAGGATAGGATAGGATAGAGGATAGGATAGAGGATAGGATAGAGGATAGGATAGGATAGAGGATAGGATCGGATAGAGGATCGGATAGAGGATAGGATAGGATAGAGGATCGGATAGGATAGAGGATAGGATAGGATAGAGGAAAGGATAGGATAGAGAATAGGATAGGATAGGATAGAGGATAGGATAGGATAGAGGATAGGATATGATAGAGGATAGGATAGGATTGAGGATAGGATACGATAGAGGATAGGATAGGATAGAGGATAGGATAAGATAGAGGATAGAGGATAGGATAGGATAGAGGATAGGATAGGATAGAGGATAGGATATAATAGAGGATAGGATTAGTAAGAGCATAGGATAGGATAGAGGATAGGATTGCATAGAGGATAGGATAGGATAGAGGATAGGATAGGATAGAGGATAGGATAGAGGATAGGATAGGATAGAGGATAGGATAGGATAGAGGATAGGATAGGATAGAGGATAGGATAGGATAGAGGATAGGATAGGATAGAGGATAGGATAGGATAGAGGATAGGATAGGATAGAGGATAGGATAGGATAGAGGATAGGATAGGATAGAGGATAGGATATAATAGAGGATAGGATTAGTAAGAGCATAGGATAGGATAGAGGATAGGATAGGATAGATGAGAGGCTAGGATAGAGGATAGGATAGGATAGAGGAAAGGATAGGATAGAGGATAGGATAGGATAGGATAGAGGATAGGATAGGATAGAGGATAGGATATGATAGAGGATAGGATAGGATAGAGGAAAGGATAGGATAGAGGATAGGATAGGATAGAGGACAGGATAGGATAGAGGATAGGATTGGATAGAGGATCGGATAGGATAGAGGATAGGATAGGATAGAGGATAGGATAAGAAAGAGGATAGGATAGGATAGAGGATAGGATAGACGAAAGGATAGGATTGATGATGGGATAGGATAGAGGATAGGATAGGATAGAGGATAGGATAGGATAGAGGATAGGATAGGATAGAGGATAGAGGATAGGATAGGATAGGATAGGATAGAGGATAGGATAGGATAGAGGATAGGATAGGATAGAGGATAGGATATGATAGAGGATAGGATAGGATAGAGGAAAGGATAGGATAGAGGATAGGATAGGATAGAGGATAGGATAGGATAGAGGCAAGGATAGGATAGAGTATAGGATAGGATAGAGGATAGGATAAGAAAGAGGATAGGATAGGATAGAGGATAGGATAGACGAAAGGATAGGATTGATGATGGGATAGGATAGAGGATAGGATAGGATAGAGGATAGGATTGGATAGAGGATAGGATAGGATAGAGGATAGGATAGACGAAAGGATAGGATTGATGATGGGATAGGATAGAGGATAGGATAGGATAGAGGATAGGATTGGATAGAGGATAGGATAGGATAGAGGATAGGGTAGGATAGAGGATAGGATAGGATAGAGGATAGGATAGGATAGAGGATAGGATAGGATAGAGGATAGGATAGGATAGAGGATAGGATAGGATAGAGGATAGGATATAATAGAGGATAGGATTAGTAAGAGCATAGGATAGGATAGAGGATAGGATAGGATAGATGAGAGGCTAGGATAGAGGATAGGATAGGATAGAGGAAAGGATAGGATAGAGGATAGGATAGGATAGGATAGAGGATAGGATAGGATAGAGGAAAGGATAGGATAGAGGATAGGATAGGATAGAGGACAGGATAGGATAGAGGATAGGATTGGATAGAGGATCGGATAGGATAGAGGATAGGATAGGATAGAGGATAGGATAGACGAAAGGATAGGATTGATGATGGGATAGGATAGAGGATAGGATAGGATAGAGGATAGGATTGGATATAGGATAGGATAGGATAGAGGATAGGGTAGGATAGAGGATAGGATAGACGAAAGGATAGGATTGATGATGGGATAGGATAGAGGATAGGATAGGATAGAGGATAGGATAGGATAGAGGAAAGGATAGGATAGAGTATAGGATAGGATAGAGTATAGGATAAGAAAGAGGATAGGATAGGATAGAGGATAGGATAGACGAAAGGATAGGATTGATGATGGGATAGGATAGAGGATAGGATAGGATAGAGGATAGGATAGGATAGAGGATAGGATAGACGAAAGGATAGGATTGATGATGGGATAGGATAGAGGATAGGATAGGATAGAGGATAGGATTGGATAGAGGATAGGATAGGATAGAGGATAGGGTAGGATAGAGGATAGGATAGGATAGAGGATAGGATAGGATAGAGGATAGGATAGGATAGAGGATAGGATAGGATAGAGGATAGG
Source organism: Halictus rubicundus (assembly GCF_050948215.1). Taxonomy (NCBI): domain Eukaryota; kingdom Metazoa; phylum Arthropoda; class Insecta; order Hymenoptera; family Halictidae; genus Halictus; species Halictus rubicundus. Next base: position 53,145 of record NW_027489224.1, on the reverse strand, counting down.
ATAGGATAGAGGATAGGATATAATAGAGGATAGGATTAGTAAGAGCATAGGATAGGATAGAGGATAGGATAGCATAGAGGATAGGATAGGATGGAGGATAGGATTGGATAGAGGATAGGATAGGAGAGAGGATAGGATAGGATAGAGGATAGGATAGGATAGAGGATAGGATAGGATAGAGGGTAGGATAGGATAGAGGATAGGATATAATAGAGGATAGGATTAGTAAGAGCATAGGATAGGATAGAGGATAGGATAGCATAGAGGATAGGATAGGATAGAGGATAGGATAGGATAGAGGATAGGATAGGATAGAGGATAGGATATAATAGAGGATAGGATTAGTAAGAGCATAGGATAGGATAGAGGATAGGATAGCATAGAGGATAGGATAGGATAGAGGATAGGATAGGATAGAGGATCTGATAGGAGAGAGGATAGGATAGGATAGAGGATAGTATAGGATAGAGGATAGGATAGGATAGAGTGTAGGATAGGATAGAGGATAGGATAGGATAGAGGATAGGATAGCATAGAGGATAGGATAGGATGGAGGATAGGATTGGATAGAGGATAGGATAGGATAGAGGACAGGATAGGATAGAGGATAGGATTGGATAGAGGATCGGATAGGATAGAGGATAGGATAGGATAGAGGATAGGATAAGTAAGAGGATAGGATAGGATAGAGGATAGGATAGACGAAAGGATAGGATTGATGATGGGATAGGATGGAGGATAGGATTGGATAGAGGATAGGATAGGATAGAGGACAGGATAGGATAGAGGATAGGATTGGATAGAGGATCGGATAGGATAGAGGATAGGATAGGATAGAGGATAGGATATAATAGAGGATAGGATTAGTAAGATCATAGGATAGGATAGAGGATAGGATAGCATAGAGGATAGGATAGGATAGAGGATAGGATAGGATAGAGGATCGGATAGGATAGAGGATAGGATAGGATAGAGGATAGGATAGGATAGAGAATGGGATAGGATAGAGGATAGGATAGAGGATAGGATAGAGGATAGGATAGGATAGAGGATAGGATAGGATAGAGGATAGGATAGGATAGAGGATAGGATAGGATAGAGGATAGGATAGAGGATAGGATAGGATAGAGGATAGGATATAATAGAGGATAGGATTAGTAAGAGCATAGGATAGGATAGAGGATAGGATATAATAGGATAGAGGATAGGATAGGATAGAGGATAGGATAGGATAGAGGAAAGGATAGGATAGAGGATAGGATAGGATAGAGGACAGGATAGGATAGAGGATAGGATTGGATAGAGGATCGGATAGGATAGAGGATAGGATAGGATAGAGGATAGGATAAGTAAGAGGATAGGATAGGATAGAGGATAGGATAGACGAAAGGATAGGATTGATGATGGGATAGGATAGAGGATAGGATAGGATAGAGGATAGGATAGGATAGAGGATAGGATAAGTAAGAGGATAGGATAGGATAGAGGATAGGATAGACGAAAGGATAGGATTGATGATGGGATAGGATAGAGGATAGGATAGGATAGAGGATAGGATACGATAGAGGATAGGATAGGATAGAGGATAGGATAGGATAGAGGATAGGATATAATAGAGGATAGGATTAGTAAGATCATAGGATAGGATAGAGGATAGGATAGCATAGAGGATAGGATAGGATAGAGGATAGGATAGGATAGAGGATCGGATAGGATAGAGGATAGGATAGGATAGAGGAAAGGATAGGATAGAGGATAGGATAGGATAGGATAGGATAGAGGATAGGATAGGATAGAGGATAGGATATGATAGAGGATAGGATAGGATTGAGGATAGGATAGGATAGTTGATAGGATATGATAGAGCATACGATAGAGGATAGGATAGGATAGGATAGAGAATAGGATAGGATAGAGGATAGGATAGAGGATAGGATAGAGGATAGGATAGAGGATAGGATAGGATAGAGGATAGGATAGGATAGAGGATCGGATAGGATAGAGGATAGGATAGGATAGAGGAAAGGATAGGATAGAGGATAGGATAGGATAGGATAGGATAGAGGATAGGATAGGATAGAGGATCGGATAGGAGAGAGGATAGGATAGGATAGAGGAAAGGATAGGATAGAGGAAAGGATAGGATAGAGGATAGGATAGGATAGGATAGAGGATAGGATAGGATAGAGGATAGGATATGATAGAGGATAGGATAGGATTGAGGATAGGATAGGATAGTTGATAGGATAGGATAGTTGATAGGATATGATAGAGCATACGATAGAGGATAGGATAGGATAGGATAGAGAATAGGATAGGATACATGGTATTATAGGGTAGAGGATATGATAGGATAGAGGATAGGATAGGATAGAGAACAGGATAGGATAGAGGATAGGATAGAGGATAGGATAGGATAGAGGATAGGATAGGATAGAGGATCGGATAGGATAGAGGATAGGATAGGATAGAGGAAAGGATAGGATAGAGGATAGGATAGGATAGAGGATAGGATATGATAGAGGATAGGATAGGATACGATAGAGGATAGGATAGGATAGAGGATAGGATAGGATAGAGGATAGAGGACAGGATAGGATAGAGGATAGGATAGGATAGAGGATAGGATAGGATAGAGGATAGGATAGGATAGAGGATAGGATAGAGGATAGGATAGAGGATAGGATAGAGGATAGGATAGGATAGAGGGTAGGATATAATAGAGGATAGGATTAGTAAGAGCATAGGATAGGATAGATGATAGGATAGCATAGAGGATAGGATAGGATAGAGGATAGGATAGGATAGAGGATCGGATAGGATAGAGGATTGGATAGGATAGAGGAAAGGATAGGATAGAGGATAGGATAGGATAGGATAGAGGATAGGATAGGATAGAGGATAGGATATGATAGAGGATAGGATAGGATTGAGGATAGGATAGGATAGTTGATAGGATATGATAGAGCATACGATAGAGGATAGGATAGGATAGGATAGGGAATAGGATAGGATACATGGTATTATAGGGTAGAGGATATGATAGGATAGAGGATAGGATAGGATAGAGAATAGGATAGGATAGAGGATAGGATAGAGGATAGGATAGGATAGAGGATAGGATAGGATAGAGGATCGGATAGGATAGAGGATAGGATAGGATAGAGGAAAGGATAGGATAGAGGATAGGATAGGATAGAGGATAGGATATGATAGAGGATAGGATAGGATTGAGGATAGGATACGATAGAGGATAGGATAGGATAGAGGATAGGATAGGATAGAGGATAGGATAGGATAGAGGGTAGGATAGGATAGAGGATAGGATATAATAGAGGATAGGGTTAGTAAGAGCATAGGATAGGATAGAGGATAGGATAGGATAGAGGACAGGATAGGATAGAGGATAGGATAGGATAGAGGATAGGATAGGATAGAGGATAGAGGATAGGATAGGATAGAGTAGAGGATAGGATAGGATAGAGGATAGGATAGGATAGAGGATAGGATAGGATAGAGGATAGGATAGGATAGAGGATAGGATAGGATAGAGGATAGGATAGGATAGAGGATAGGATAGGATAGAGGATAGGATAGGATAGAGGATAGGATAGGATAGAGGATAGGATAGGATAGAGGATAGGATAGGATAGAGGATAGGATAGGATAGAGGATAGGATAGGATAGAGGATAGGATAGAGGATAGGATAGGATAGAGGATAGGATAGGATAGAGGATAGGATAGGATAGAGGATAGGATAGGATAGAGGATAGGATAGGATAGAGGATAGGATAGGATAGAGGATAGGATAGGATAGAGGATAGGATAGGATAGAGGATAGGATATAATAGAGGATAGGATTAGTAAGAGCATAGGATAGGATAGAGGATAGGATAGGATAGATGAGAGGCTAGGATAGAGGATAGGATAGGATAGAGGAAAGGATAGGATAGAGGATAGAGGATAGGATAGGATAGAGTAGAGGATAGGATAGGATAGAGGATAGGATAGGATAGAGGATAGGATAGGATAGAGGATAGGATAGGATAGAGGATAGGATAGGATAGAGGATAGGATAGGATAGAGGATAGGATAGGATAGAGGATAGGATAGGATAGAGGATAGGATAGGATAGAGGATAGGATAGGATAGAGGATAGGATAGGATAGAGGATAGGATAGGATAGAGGATAGGATATAATAGAGGATAGGATTAGTAAGAGCATAGGATAGGATAGAGGATAGGATAGCATAGAGGATAGGATAGGATAGAGGATAGGATAGGATAGAGGATAGGATAGGATAGAGGATAGGATAGGATAGAGGATAGGATAGGATAGAGGATAGGATAGGATAGAGGATAGGATAGGATAGAGGATAGGATAGGATAGAGGATAGGATAGGATAGAGGATAGGATAGGATAGAGGATAGGATAGGATAGAGGATAGGATATAATAGAGGATAGGATTAGTAAGAGCATAGGATAGGATAGAGGATAGGATAGCATAGAGGATAGGATAGGATAGAGGATAGGATAGGATAGAGGATCGGATAGGAGAGAGGATAGGATAGGATAGAGGATAGGATAGGATAGAGGATAGGATAGGATAGAGGGTAGGATAGGATAGAGGATAGGATATAATAGAGGATAGGATTAGTAAGAGCATAGGATAGGATAGAGGATAGGATAGGATAGAGGACAGGATAGGATAGAGGATAGGATTGGATAGAGGATCGGATAGGATAGAGGATAGGATAGGATAGAGGATAGGATAAGTAAGAGGATAGGATAGGATAGAGGATAGGATAGACGAAAGGATAGGATTGATGATGGGATAGGATAGAGGATAGGATAGGATAGAGGATAGGATTGGATAGAGGATAGGATAGGATAGAGGATAGGATAGGATAGAGGATAGGATAGGATAGAGGATAGAGGATAGGATAGGATAGGATAGAGGATAGGATAGGATAGAGGATAGGATAGGATAGAGGATAGGATAGGATAGAGGATAGGATAGGATAGAGGATAGGATAGGATAGAGGATAGGATAGGATAGAGGATAGGATAGGATAGAGGATAGGATAGGATAGAGGATAGGATAGGATAGAGGATAGGATAGGATAGAGGATAGGATAGGATAGAGGATAGGATAGGATAGAGGATAGGATAGGATAGAGGATAGGATATAATAGAGGATAGGATTAGTAAGAGCATAGGATAGGATAGAGGATAGGATAGGATAGAGGATAGGATAGGATAGAGGATAGGATAGGATAGAGGATCGGATAGGAGAGAGGATAGGATAGGATAGAGGATAGGATAGGATAGAGGATAGGATAGGATAGAGGGTAGGATAGGATAGAGGATAGGATATAATAGAGGATAGGATTAGTAAGAGCATAGGATAGGATAGAGGATAGGATAGCATAGAGGATAGGATAGGATAGAGGATAGGATAGGATAGAGGATAGGATAGGATAGAGGATAGGATATAATAGAGGATAGGATTAGTAAGAGCATAGGATAGGATAGAGGATAGGATAGCATAGAGGATAGGATAGGATAGAGGATAGGATAGGATAGAGGATCTGATAGGAGAGAGGATAGGATAGGATAGAGGATAGGATAGGATAGAGGATAGGATAGGATAGAGGGTAGGATAGGATAGAGGATAGGATAGGATAGAGGATAGGATAGCATAGAGGATAGGATAGGATGGAGGATAGGATTGGATAGAGGATAGGATAGGATAGAGGATAGGATAGGATAGAGGATAGGATAGGATAGAGGATAGGATAGGATAGAGGATAGGATAGGATAGAGGATAGGATAAATAAGAGGATAGGATAGGATAGAGGGTAGGATAGGATAGAGGATAGGATAGGATAGAGGATAGGATATAATAGAGGTTAGGATTAGTAAGAGCATAAGATAGGATAGAGGATAGGATAGCATAGAGGATAGGATAGGATAGAGGATAGGATAGGACAGAGGATAAGATTGGATAGAGGATAGGATAGGATAGAGGATAGGATAGGATAGAGGATAGGATATGATAGAGCATAGGATTACTACGAGCATAGGATAGGATACAGGATAGGATAGCATAGAGGATAGGATAGGATGGAGGATAGGATTGGATAGAGAATAGGATAGGATGGAGGATAGGATAGGATAGAGGATAGGATAGGATAGAGGATAGGATAGGATAGAGGATAGGATAGGATAGAGGATAGGATAGGATAGAGGATAGGATAGGATAGAGGATAGGATAGGATAGAGGATAGGATAGGATAGAGGATAGGATATAATAGAGGATAGGATTAGTAAGAGCATAGGATAGGATAGAGGATGGGATAGGATAGATGAGAGGCTAGGATAGAGGATAGGATAGGATAGAGGAAAGGATAGGATAGAGGATAGGATAGGATAGGATTGAGGATAGGATAGGATAGGATAGAGGATAGGATAGGATAGAGGATAGGAAATGATAGAGGATAGGATAGGATAGAGGATAGGATTAGTAAGAGCATAGGATAGGATAGAGGATAGGACAGCATAGAGGATAGGATAGGATAGAGGATAGGATAGGATAGAGGATCGGATAGGATAGAGGATAGGATAGGATAGAGGAAAGGATAGGATAGAGGATAGGATAGGATGGGATAGAGGATAGGATAGGATAGAGGATAGGATAGGATAGAGGATAGGATAGGATAGAGGATAGAGGACAGGATAGGATAGAGGATAGGATAGGATAGAGGATAGGATAGGATAGGATAGAGAATAGGATAGGATACATGGTATTATAGGGTAGAGGATATGATAGGATAGAGGATAGGATAGGATAGAGAATGGGATAGGATAGATGATAGGATAGAGGATAGGATAGGATAGAGGATAGGATAGGATAGAGGATCGGATAGGATAGAGGATAGGATAGGATAGAGGAAAGGATAGGATAGAGGATAGGATAGGATAGAGGATAGGATAGGATAGAGGATAGGATAGGATTGAATATAGGATACGATAGAGGATAGGATAGGATAGAGTATAGGATAGGATAGAGGATAGAGGACAGGATAGGATAGAGGATAGGATAGGATAGAGGATAGGATATAATAGAGGATAGGATTAGTAAGAGCATAGGATAGGATAGAGGATAGGATAGCATAGAGGATAGGATAGGATAGAGGATAGGATAGGATAGAGGATCTGATAGGAGAGAGGATAGGATAGGATAGAGGAGAGGATAGGATAGAGGATAGGATAGGATAGAGGGTAGGATAGGATAGAGGATAGGATAGGATAGAGGATAGGATAGCATAGAGGATAGGATAGGATGGAGGATAGGATTGGATAGAGGATAGGATAGGATAGAGGATAGGATAGGATAGAGGATAGGATAGGATAGAGGATAGGATAGGATAGAGGATAGGATAGGATAGAGGATAGGATAGGATAGAGGATAGGATAGGATAGAGGATAGGATAAGTAAGAGGATAGGATAGGATAGAGGGTAGGATAGGATAGAGGATAGGATAGGATAGAGGTTAGGATATAATAGAGGATAGGATTAGTAAGAGCATAGGATAGGATAGAGGATAGGATAGCATAGAGGATAGGATAGGATAGAGGATAGGATAGGACAGAGGATAAGATTGGATAGAGGATAGGATAGGATGGAGGATAGGATAGGATACAGGATAGGATAGGATAGAGGATAGGATAGGATAGAGGATAGGATAGGATAGAGGATAGGATAGGATAGAGGATAGGATAGGATAGAGGATAGGATAGGATAGAGGATAGGATAGGATAGAGGATAGGATAGGATAGAGGATAGGATAGGATAGAGGATAGGATATAATAGAGGATAGGATTAGTAAGAGCATAGGATAGGATAGAGGATAGGATAGGATAGATGAGAGGCTAGGATAGAGGATAGGATAGGATAGAGGAAAGGATAGGATAGAGGATTGGATAGGATAGGATAGAGGATAGGATAGGATAGAGGATAGGATATGATAGAGGATAGGATAGGATAGAGGAAAGGATAGGATAGAGGATAGGATAGGATAGAGGACAGGATAGGATAGAGGATAGGATTGGATACAGGATCGGATAGGATAGAGGATAGGATAGGATAGAGGATAGGATAAGTAAGAGGATAGGATAGGATAGAGGATAGGATAGACGAAACGATAGGATTGATGATGGGATAGGATAGAGGATAGGATAGGATAGAGGATAGGATTGGATAGAGGATAGGATAGGATAGAGGATAGGATAGGATAGAGGATAGGATAGGATAGAGGATAGGATATAATAGAGGATAGGATTAGTAAGAGCATAGGATAGGATAGAGGATAGGATAGGATAGATGAGAGGCTAGGATAGAGGATAGGATAGGATAGAGGAAAGGATAGGATAGAGGATTGGATAGGATAGGATAGAGGATAGGATAGGATAGAGGATAGGATATGATAGAGGATAGGATAGGATAGAGGAAAGGATAGGATAGAGGATAGGATAGGATAGAGGACAGGATAGGATAGAGGATAGGATTGGATAGAGGATCGGATAGGATAGAGGATAGGATAGGATAGAGGATAGGATAAGTAAGAGGATAGGATAGGATAGAGGATAGTATAGACGAAAGGATAGGATTGATGATGGGATAGGATAGAGGATAGGATAGGATAGAGGATAGGATAGGATAGAGGATAGGATAGGATAGAGGATAGGATAGGATAGAGGATAGAGGATAGGATAGGATAGGATAGAGGATAGGATAGGATAGAGGATAGGATAGGATAGAGGATAGGATAGGATAGAGGATAGGATAGGATAGAGGATAGGATAGGATAGAGGATAGGATAGGATAGAGGATAGGATAGGATAGAGGATAGGATATAATAGAGGATAGGATTAGTAAGAGCATAGGATAGGATAGAGGATAGGATAGCATAGAGGATAGGATAGGATAGAGGATAGGATAGGATAGAGGATCGGATAGGAGAGAGGATAGGATAGGATAGAGGATAGGATAGGATGGAGGATAGGATAGGATAGAGGGTAGGATAGGATAGAGGATAGGATATAATAGAGGATAGGATTAGTAAGAGCATAGGATAGGATAGAGGATAGGATAGCATAGAGGATAGGATACGATAGAGGATAGGATAGGATAGAGGATAGGATAAGATAGAGGATGGAGGATAGGATAGGATAGAGGATAGGATAGGATAGAGGATAGGATATAATAGAGGATAGGATTAGTAAGAGCATAGGATAGGATAGAGGATAGGATAGCATAGAGGATAGGATAGGATAGAGGATAGGATAGGATAGAGGATCGGATAGGAGAGAGGATAGGATAGGATAGAGGATAGGATAGGATAGAGGATAGGATAGGATAGAGGGTAGGATAGGATAGAGGATAGGATAGGATAGAGGATAGGATATAATAGAGGATAGGATTAGTAAGAGCATAGGATAGGATAGAGGATAGGATAGCATAGAGGATAGGATAGGATAGAGGATAGGATAGGACAGAGGATAAGATTGGATAGAGGATAGGATAGGATAGAGGATAGGATATAATAGAGGATAGGATTCGTAAGAGCATAGGATAGGATAGAGGATAGGATAGCATAGAGGATAGGATAGGATAGAGGATAGGATAGGATAGAGGATCGGATAGGATAGAGGATAGGATAGGATAGTGGAAAGGATAGGATAGAGGATAGGATAGGATAGGATAGAGGATAGAATAGGATAGAGGATAGGATAGGATACATGGTATTATAGGGTAGAGGATAGGATAGGATAGAGAATAGGATAGGATAGAGGATAGGATAGGATAGAGAATAGGATAGGATAGAGGATAGGATAGAGGATAGGATACGATAAGAGGATAGGATACGATAAGATGATAGGATAGAATAGAGAATAGGATAGGATAGAGGATAGGATAGAGGATAGGATACGATAAGACGATAGGATAGGATAGATGATAAGATTGGATAGATTATACGATACGATAGAGGATAGGATAGGATAGAGGATAGGATAGGATAGGATAGAGGATAGGATAGGATAGAGGATAGGATAGGATAGAGGATAGGATAGGATAGGATAGAGGATAGGATAGGATAGAGGATAGGATAGGATAGAGGATAGGATAGGATAAAGGATAGGATAGGATAGAGGATAGGATAGGATAGAGGATAGGATAGGATAGAGGATAGGATAGGATAGAGGATAGGGTAGTCGAAAGGATAGGATTGATGATGGGATAGGATAGAGGATAGGATAGGATAGAGGATACGATAGGATAGATTATAGGATAGGATAGAGGATAGGATAGGATAGAGGATAGGATTAGTAAGTGCATAGGATAGGATAGAGGATAGGATAGCATAGAGGATAGGATAGGATGGAGGATAGGATAGAGGATAGGATAGGATAGAGGATGGGATAGGATAGAGGATAGGATAGAATAGGATAGAGGATAGGATAGGATAGAGGATAGGATATGATAGAGGATAGGATAGGATTGAGGATAGGATAGGGTAGTTGATAGGATAGGATAGAGGATAGGATAGGATAGAGAATAGGATAGGATAGAGGATATAATAGGATAGAGAATAGGATAGGATAGAGGATAGGATAGAGGATAGGATACGATAAGAGGATAGGATACGATAAGATGATAGGATAGAATAGAGAATAGGATAGGATAGAGGATAGGATAGAGGATAGGATACGATAAGACGATAGGATAGGATAGATGATAAGATTGGATAGATTATACGATACGATAGAGGATAGGATAGGATAGAGGATAGGATAGGATAGGATAGAGGATAGGATAGGATAGAGGATAGGATAGGATAGGATAGAGGATAGGATAGGATAGAGGATAGGATAGGATAGAGGATAGGATAGGATAGAGGATAGGATAGGATAGAGGATAGGATAGGATAGAGGATAGGATAGGATAGAGGATAGGATAGGATAGAGGATAGGATAGGATAGAGGATAGGGTAGTCGAAAGGATAGGATTGATGATGGGATAGGATAGAGGATAGGATAGGATAGTGGATACGATAGGATAGATTATAGGATAGGATAGAGGATAGGATAGGATAGAGGATAGGATTAGTAAGTGCATAGGATAGGATAGAGGATAGGATAGCATAGAGGATAGGATAGGATGGAGGATAGGATAGGATAGAGGATAGGATAGGATAGAGGATGGGATAGGATAGAGGATAGGATAGAATAGGATAGAGGATAGGATAGGATAGAGGATAGGATATGATAGAGGATAGGATAGGATTGAGGATAGGATAGGGTAGTTGATAGGATAGGATAGAGGATAGGATAGAGGATAGGATACGATAAGAGGATAGGATAGAATAGAGAATAGGAAAGGATAGAGGATAGGATACGATAAGAGGATAGGATAGAATAGAGAATAGGATAGGATAGAGGATAGGATAGAGGATAGGATACGATAGGAGGATAGGATAGGATAGAGGATAAGATTGGATAGATTATACGATACGATAGAGGATAGGATAGGATAGAGAATAGGATACGATAGAGGATAGGATAGGATAGAGGATAGGATAGGATAGAGGATAGGATAGGATAGAGGATAGGATTAGTAAGAGCATAGGATAGGATAGAGGATAGGATAGCATAGAGGATAGGATAGGATAGAGGATAGGATAGGATAGAGGATCGGATAGGAGAGAGGATAGGATAGGATAGAGGATAGGATAGGATAGAGGATAGGATAGGATAGAGGATAGGAAAGGATTGAGGGTAGGATAGGATAGAGGATAGGATAGGATAGAGGATAGGATAGGATAGAGGATAGGATACGATAGAGGATAGGATAGGATAGAGGATAGGATAGGATAGAGGATAGGATAGGATAGAGGATAGGATTAGTAAGAGCATAGGATAGGATAGAGGACAGGATAGCATAGAGGATAGGATAGGATAGAGGATAGGATAGGATAGAGGATCGGATAGGAGAGAGGATAGGATAGGATAGAGGATAAGATAGGATAGAGGATAGGATAGGATAGAGGATAGGATAGGATTGAGGGTAGGATAGGATATAGGTTTGTATAGGATAGAGGATAGAATAGGATAGAGGATAGGATAGGATAGAGGATAGGATAGGATAGAGGATAGGATTGGATGGAGGATAGGATAGGATAGAGGATAGGGTAGAGGATAGGATAGGATAGAGGATAGGATAGGATAGAGGATAGGATAGGATAGAGGATAGGATAGCATAGAGGATAGGATAGGATAGAGGATAGGATAGGATAGAGGATAGGATAGGATAGAGGATAGGATAGGATAGAGGATAGGATAGGATAGAGGATAGGATAGGATAGAGGATAGGATAGGATAGAGGATAGGATAGGATAGAGGATAGGATAGGATAGAGGATAGGATAGGATAGAGGATAGGATAGGATAGAGGATAGAATAGGATAGAGGCTAGGATATAATAGAGGATACGATTAGTAAGAGCATAGGATAGGATAGAGGATAGGATAGGATAGAGGATAGGATAGGATAGAGGATAGGATATGATAGAACATAGGATTACTAAGAGCATAGGATAGGATACAGGATAGAATAGCATAGAGGATAGGATAGGATGGAGGATAGGATTGGATAGAGAATAGGATAGGATGGAGGATAGGATAGGATAGAGGATAGGATAGGATAGAGGATAGGATAGGATAGAGGATAGGATAGGATAGAGGATAGGATAGGATAGAGGATAGGATATAATAGAGGATAGGATTAGTAAGAGCATAGGATAGGATAGAGGATAGGATAGGGTAGATGAGAGGCTAGGATAGAGGATAGGATAGGATAGAGGAAAGGATAGGATAGAGGATTGGATAGGATAGGATAGAGGATAGGATAGGATAGAGGATAGGATATGATAGAGGATAGGATAGGATAGAGGAAAGGATAGGATAGAGGATAGGATAGGATAGAGGACAGGATAGGATAGAGGATAGGATTGGATAGAGGATCGGATAGGATAGAGGATAGGATAGGATAGAGGATAGGATAAGTAAGAGGATAGGATAGGATAGAGGATAGTATAGACGAAAGGATAGGATTGATGATGGGATAGGATAGAGGATAGGATAGGATAGAGGATAGGATAGGATAGAGGATAGGATAGGATAGAGGATAGGATAGGATAGAGGATAGAGGATAGGATAGGATAGGATAGAGGATAGGATAGGATAGAGGATAGGATAGGATAGAGGATAGGATAGGATAGAGGATAGGATAGGATAGAGGATAGGATAGGATAGAGGATAGGATAGGATAGAGGATAGGATAGGATAGAGGATAGGATATAATAGAGGATAGGATTAGTAAGAGCATAGGATAGGATAGAGGATAGGATAGCATAGAGGATAGGATAGGATAGAGGATAGGATAGGATAGAGGATAAGATTGGATAGATTATACGATACGATAGAGGATAGGATAGGATAGAGAATAGGATACGATAGAGGATAGGATAGGATAGAGGATAGGATAGGATAGAGGATAGGATAGGATAGAGGATAGGATTAGTAAGAGCATAGGATAGGATAGAGGATAGGATAGCATAGAGGATAGGATAGGATAGAGGATAGGATAGGATAGAGGATCGGATAGGAGAGAGGATAGGATAGGATAGAGGATAGGATAGGATAGAGGATAGGATAGGATAGAGGATAGGAAAGGATTGAGGGTAGGATAGGATAGAGGATAGGATAGGATAGAGGATAGGATAGGATAGAGGATAGGATACGATAGAGGATAGGATAGGATAGAGGATAGGATAGGATAGAGGATAGGATAGGATAGAGGATAGGATTAGTAAGAGCATAGGATAGGATAGAGGACAGGATAGCATAGAGGATAGGATAGGATAGAGGATAGGATAGGATAGAGGATCGGATAGGAGAGAGGATAGGATAGGATAGAGGATAAGATAGGATAGAGGATAGGATAGGATAGAGGATAGGATAGGATTGAGGGTAGGATAGGATATAGGTTTGTATAGGATAGAGGATAGAATAGGATAGAGGATAGGATAGGATAGAGGATAGGATAGGATAGAGGATAGGATTGGATGGAGGATAGGATAGGATAGAGGATAGGGTAGAGGATAGGATAGGATAGAGGATAGGATAGGATAGAGGATAGGATAGGATAGAGGATAGGATAGCATAGAGGATAGGATAGGATAGAGGATAGGATAGGATAGAGGATAGGATAGGATAGAGGATAGGATAGGATAGAGGATAGGATAGGATAGAGGATAGGATAGGATAGAGGATAGGATAGGATAGAGGATAGGATAGGATAGAGGATAGGATAGGATAGAGGATAGGATAGGATAGAGGATAGGATAGGATAGAGGATAGAATAGGATAGAGGCTAGGATATAATAGAGGATACGATTAGTAAGAGCATAGGATAGGATAGAGGATAGGATAGGATAGAGGATAGGATAGGATAGAGGATAGGATATGATAGAACATAGGATTACTAAGAGCATAGGATAGGATACAGGATAGAATAGCATAGAGGATAGGATAGGATGGAGGATAGGATTGGATAGAGAATAGGATAGGATGGAGGATAGGATAGGATAGAGGATAGGATAGGATAGAGGATAGGATAGGATAGAGGATAGGATAGGATAGAGGATAGGATAGGATAGAGGATAGGATATAATAGAGGATAGGATTAGTAAGAGCATAGGATAGGATAGAGGATAGGATAGGGTAGAGGAAAGGATAGGGTAGAGGATAGGATTGGATAGAGGATAAGATAGGATAGAGGATAGGATAAGATAGAGGACATTATAGGATAGAGGATAGGATACGATATAGGATGGGATAGGATAGAGTATAGGATATGGGATTGCCTAGGATAGAGGATAGGATAGGATAGAGGATCGGATAGGATAGAGGATAGGATAGGATAGAGGATAGGATAAGTAAGAGGATAGGATAGGACAGAGGATAGTATAGACGAAAGGATAGGTTTGATGATGGGATAGGATAGAGGATAGGATAGGATAGAGGATAGGATAGGATAGAGGATAGGATTAGTAAGTGCATAGGATAGGATAGAGGATAGGATAGCATAGAGGATAGGATAGGATAGAGGATGGGATAGGATAGAGGATAGGATAGAATAGGATAGAGGATAGGATAGGATAGAGGATAGGATATGATAGAGGATAGGATAGGATTGAGGATAGGATAGGGTAGTTGATAGGATAGGATAGAGGATAGGATAGAGGATAGGATACGATAAGAGGATAGGATAGAATAGAGAATAGGATAGGATAGAGGATAGGATACGATAAGAGGATAGGATAGAATAGAGAATAGGATAGGATAGAGGATAGGATAGAGGATAGGATACGATAGGAGGATAGGATAGGATAGAGTATAAGATTGGATAGATTATACGATACGATAGAGGATAGGATAGGATAGAGGATAGGATACGATAGAGGATAGGATAGGATAGAGGATAGGATAGGATAGAGGATAGGATAGGATAGAGGATAGGATTAGTAAGAGCATAGGATAGGATAGAGGATAGGATAGCATAGAGGATAGGATAGGATAGAGGATAGGATAGGATAGAGGATCGGATAGGAGAGAGGATAGGATAGGATAGAGGATAGGATAGGATAGAGGATAGGATAGGATAGAGGATAGGATATAATAGAGGATAGGATTAGTAAGAGCATAGGATAGGATAGAGGAGAGGATAGCATAGAGGATAGGATAGGATAGAGGATAGAGGATAGGATAGGATAGAGGATAGGATAGGATAGAGGATAGGATAGGATAGAGGATAGGATAGGATAGAGGATGGGATAGGATAGAGGATAGGATAGGATAGAGGATAGGATAGGATAGAGGATAGGATATAATAGAGGATAGGATTAGTAAGAGCATAGGATAGGATAGAGGATAGGATAGGGTAGAGGAAAGGATAGGGTAGAGGATAGGATTGGATAGAGGATAAGATAGGATAGAGGATAGGATAAGATAGAGGACAGGATAGGATAGAGGATAGGATACGATATAGGATGGGATAGGATAGAGTATAGGATATGGGATTGCCTAGGATAGAGGATAGGATAGGATAGAGGATCGGATAGGATAGAGGATAGGATAGGATAGAGGATAGGATAAGTAAGAGGATAGGATAGGACAGAGGATAGTATAGACGAAAGGATAGGTTTGATGATGGGATAGGATAGAGGATAGGATAGGATAGAGGATAGGATAGGATTCGTAAGTGCATAGGATAGGATAGAGGATAGGATAGGATAGAGGATAGGATATGATAGAGGATAGGATAGGATTGAGGATAGGATAGGGTAGTTGATAGGATAGGATAGAGGATAGGATAGAGGATAGGATAGAGGATAGGATAGAGGATAGGATACGATAAGAGGATAGGATAGAATAGAGAATAGGATAGGATAGAATAGAGAATAGGATAGGATAGAGGATAGGATAGAGGATAGGATACGATAGGAGGATAGGATAGGATAGAGGATAAGATTGGATAGATTATACGATACGATAGAGGATAGGATAGGATAGAGGATAGGATACGATAGAGGATAGGATAGGATAGAGGATAGGATAGGATAGAGGATAGGATAGGATAGAGGATAGGATTAGTAAGAGCATAGGATAGGATAGAGGATAGGATAGCATAGAGGATAGGATAGGATAGAGGATAGGATAGGATAGAGGATCGGATAGGAGAGAGGATAGGATAGGATAGAGGATAGGATAGGATAGAGGATAGGATAGGATTGAGGGTAGGATAGGATAGAGGATAGGATAGGATAGAGGATAGGATAGGATAGAGGATAGGATATAATAGAGGATAGGATTAGTAAGAGCATAGGATAGGATAGAGGAGAGGATAGCATAGAGGCTAGGATAGGATAGAGGATAGAGGATAGGATAGGATAGAGGATAGGATAGGATAGAGGATAGGATAGGATAGAGGATGGGATAGGATAGAGGATAGGATAGGATAGAGGATAGGATAGGATAGAGGATAGGATAGGATAGAGGATAGGATAGGATAGAGGATAGGATAGGATAGAGGATAGGATAGGATAGAGGATAGGATAGGATAGAGGATAGGATAGGATAGAGGATAGGATAGGATAGAGGATAGGATAGGATAGAGGATAGGATAGGATAGAGGATAGGATAGGATAGAGGATAGGATAGGATAGAGGATAGGATATAATAGAGGATAGGATTAGTAAGAGCATAGGATAGGATAGAGGATAGGATAGGATAGAGGATAGGATAGGATAGAGGATAGGATATGATAGAGCATAGGATTACTAAGAGCATAGGATAGGATACAGGATAGGATAGCATAGAGGATAGGATAGGATGGAGGATATGATTGGATAGAGAATAGGATAGGATGGAGGATAGGATAGGATAGAGGATAGGATAGGATAGAGGATATGATAGGATAGAGGATAGGATAGGATAGAGGATAGGATAGGATAGAGGAAAGGATAGGGTAGAGGATAGGATTGGATAGAGGATAAGATAGGATAGAGGATAGGATAAGATAGAGGACAGGATAGGATAGAGGATAGGATACGATATAGGATGGGATAGGATAGAGTATAGGATATGGGATTGCCTAGGATAGAGGATAGGATAGGATAGAGGATCGGATAGGATAGAGGATAGGATAGGATAGAGGATAGGATAAGTAAGAGGATAGGATAGGACAGAGGATAGTATAGACGAAAGGATAGGTTTGATGATGGGATAGGATAGAGGATAGGATAGGATAGAGGATAGGATAGGAAAGAGGATAGGAAACGATAGAGGATAGGATCGGATAGAGTATAGGACAGGATAGAGGATAGGATAGGATAGGATAGAGGATAGGATAGGATAGTTGGTAGTATAGGATAGAGGATAGGATAGAGCATATGATAGAGGATAGGATAGGATAGAGAATAGTATCGGATAGAGGATAGGATAGGATAGAGGATAGGATAGAGGATAGGATAGGATAGGATAGAGGATAGGATAGGATAGGATAGAGGATAGGATAGAATTAAGGATAGGATTGGATAGACGATAGGATAGAATTGAGGATAGGATTGGATAGAGGATAGAGAATTGGATAGGATGGAGGATAGGGTAGGATAGAGGATAGGATAGGGGATTGATAGGATAGGATAGAGGATAGGATAGGATGGAGGATAGGATAGGATAGAGGATAGGATAGGATAGAGGATATGATAGGATAGAGGATAGGATAGAGGATATTATAGGATAGAGGATATGATAGGATAGAGGATAGGATAAAGGATAGGATAAGATAGAGGATAGGAGGGGATAGAGAATAGGTTAGGATTGAGGATAGGATAGCATAGAGGATAGGATACGATAGAGGATAGGATAGGATAGAGGATAGGATAGGATAGAGGATATGATAGGATAGAGGATAGGATAGAGGATATGATAGGATAGAGGATAGGATAAAGGATAGGATAGGATAGAGGATAGAATAGGATAGAGGATAGGATAGGATAGAGGATAGGATAGTATAGAGGATAGGATATAATAGAGAATACGTTATGATTGAGGATAGGATAGGATAGGATAGAGGATAGAATAGAATTGAGGATAGGATTGGTTAGACGATAGGATAGAATTGTGGATACGATTGGATAGAGGATAGAGAGTTGGATAGGATAGAGGATAGGATAGGAGAGAGGATAGGATAGGATAGGGGATAGGATATGGGATTGCCTAGGATAGAGGATAGGATAGGATAGAGGATCGGAAAGGATAGAGGATAGGATAGGATAGAGGATAGGATAAGTAAGAGGATAGGATAGGATAGAGGATAGTATAGACGAAAGGATAGGATTGATGATGGGACAGGGTAGAGGATAGGATACGATAGAACATACGATATTATAGAAAAAAGGATACGATAGAGGATAGGATAGGATAGCGGATAGGATATGGGATTGCCTAGGATAGAGGATAGGATAGGATAGAGGATCGGATAGGATAGAGGATAGGATAGGATAGAGGATAGGATAAGTAAGAGGATAGGATAGGATAGAGGATAGTATAGACGAAAGGATAGGATTGATGATGGGATAGGATAGAGGATAGGATAGGATAGGGGATAGGATAGGATAAAGGATAGGATAGGATAGAGGATAGGATAGGATAGGTGATAAGATAGGATAGAGGACAGGACAGGATAGAGGATAGGATTGGATAGAGGATAGGATAGGATAGGTGATAAGATAGGATAGAGGACAGGATAGGATAGAGGATAGGATTGGATAGAGGATAGGATAGAGGAAAGGATAGGATAGAGGATAGGATAGAGGAAAGGATAGGATAGTGGATATGATACGATAGAACATACGATATTATAGAAAAAAGGATACGATAGAGGATAGGATAGGATAGAGGATAGGATATGGGATAGAGGATAGGATAGGATAGAGGATAGGATAAGTAAGAGGATAGGATAGGATAGAGGATAGGATAAGATAGAGGATAGGATAGGATAGGTGATAAGATAGGATTGGGGACAGGATAGGATAGAGGATAGGATTGGATACAGGATCGGATAGGATAGAGGATAGGATAGGAAAGAGGATAGGAAACGATAGAGGATAGGATAGGATAGAGTATAGGATAGGATAGAGGATACGATAGGATAGGATAGAGGATAGGATAGGATAGTTGGTAGGATAGGATAGAGGATAGGATAGGATAGTTGACAGGATAGGATAGAGCATACGATAGAGGATAGGATAGGATCGAGAATAGGATCGGATAGAGGATAGGATTGGATAGAGGATAGGATAGGATAGAGGATAGGATAGGATAGTTGATAGGATTGGATAGAGCATACGATAGAGGATAGGATAGGATAGAGAATAGGATAGGATAGAGGATAGGATATAATAGAGGATAGGATAGGATAGGTGGTAAGATAGGATAGAGGACAGGATAGGATAGAGGATAGGATACGATAGAACATACGATATTATAGAAAAAAGGATACGATAGAGGATAGGATAGGATAGAGGATCGGATAGGATAGAGGATAGGATAGGATAGAGGATAGGATAAGTAAGAGGATTGGATAGGATAGAGGATAGTATAGACGAAAGGATAGGATTGATGATGGGATAGGATAGAGGATAGGATAGGATAGAGGATAGGATTGGATAGAGGATAGGATAGGATAGAGGATAGGATAGGATAGAGGATAGGATAGGATAGGATAGGATAGGATAGAGGATAGGATAGGATAGGATAGAGGATATAATAGGATAGGATAGAGGATAGGATAGAATTGAGGATAGGATTGGATAGACGATAGGATAGAATTGAGGATAGGATTGGATACAGGATAGAGAATTGGATAGGATAGAGGATAGGGTAGGATAGAGGATAGGATAGGGGATTGACGGGATAGGATAGAGGATAGGATAGGAAGGAGGATAGGATAGGATAGAGGATAGGATACGATAGAGGATAGGATAGGATAGAGGATAGGATAGGATAGAGGATATGATAGGATAGAGGATAGGATAGAGGATATGATAGGATAAAGGATAGGATAGGATAGAGGATAGGATAGGATAGAGGATAGGATAGGATAGAGGATAGGATAGGATAGAGGATAGGATAGGATAGAGGATAGGATATGATAGAGAATACGTTAGGATTGAGGATAGGATAGGATAGGATAGAGGATAGAATAGAATTGAGGATAGGATTGGTTAGACGATAGGATAGAATTGTGGATAGGATTGGATAGAGGATAGAGAGTTGGATAGGATAGAGGATAGGATAGGATAGAGGATAGGATAGGATAGGGGATAGGATATGGGATTGCCTAGGATAGAGGATAGGATAGGATAGAGGATCGGATAGGATAGAGGATTGGATAGGATAGAGGATAGGATAAGTAAGAGGATAGGATAGGATAGAGGATAGTATAGACGAAAGGATAGGATTAAAGATGGGATAGGATAGAGGATAGGATAGGAAAGAGGATAGGATTGGATAGAGGATAGGATAGGATAGAGGATAGGATAGGATAGAGGATAGGATACGTAAGAGGATAGGATAGGATAGAGGATAGGATAGGATAGAGGATAGGGTTAGGATAGAGGAAAGGATAGGATAGAGGATAGGATAAGATAGAGGACAGGATAGGATAGAGGATAGGATACGATAGAGGATAGGATAGGATAGAGGATAGGATATATTAGAGGATAGGGTTAGTAAGAGCATAGGATAGGATAGAGGATAGGATAGCATAGACGATAGTATAGGATAGAGGATAGGATAGGACAGAGGATAAGATTGGATAGAGGATAGGATACTAAAGAGGATAGGATAGGATAGAGGATAGGATAGGATAGGGGATCGGATAGGAGAGAGGATAGGATAGGATAGAGGATAGGATAGGATAGAGGATATGATAGGATAGAGGATAGGATAGGATAGAGGATAGGATAGGATAGAGGTTAGGATAGAATAGAGGATAGAATTAGTAAGAGCATAGGATAGGATAGAGGATAGGATAGCATAGATGATAGGATAGGATAGAGGATAGGATAGGACAGAGAATAAGATTGGATAGAGGATAGGATAGGATAGAGGATAAGATAGGATAGAGGATAGGATAGGATAGAGGATAGAAGAGGATAGAGGATAGGATAAGTAAGAGGATAGGATAGGATAGAGGATAGGATAGACGAAAGGATAGGATTGATGATGGGATAGGATAGACGATAGGATAGGATAGAGGATAGGATTGGAGAGACAATAGGATAGGATAGAGGATAGGATAGGATAGAGGATAGAATATGTAAGAGGATAGGATAGGATAGAGGATAGGATTGAGGATGGGAGAGGATAGAGGATAGGATATGATAGAGAATAGGATAGGATAGAGGATAGAATACGATAGAGGATTGGATAGGATAGAGGATAAGATTCGATAGAGGATAGTATAGGATAGAGGATAGGGTAGGATAGGATAGAGGATAGGATAGGATAGTTGATAGGATAGGATAGAGGATAGGATAGGATAGGATAGTTGATAGGATAGGATAGAGCATACGATAGAGGATAGGATAGGATAGAGAATAGGATAGGATAGAGGATAGGATTGGATAGAGGATAGGATAGACGAAAGGATAGGATTGATGATGGGATTGGATAGAGGATAGGATAGGATAGAGGATAGGATAGGATAGAAAATAGGATAGGATAGGTGATAAGATAGGATAGAGGACAGGATAGGATAGAGGATAGGATTGGATAGAGGATCGGATAGGATAGAGGATAGGATAAGTAAGAGGATAGGATAGCATAGAGGATAGGATAGAGGAAAGGATAGGATAGAGGATAGGAGAGGATAGTGGATAGGATAAGTAAGAGGATAGGATAGGATAGAGGATAGGATAGGATACATGTTATTATAGGGTAGAGGATAGGATTTGGGATTGGATAGGATAGAGGATAGGATAAGTAAGAGGATAGGATAGGATAGAGGATACGATAGACGAAAGGATAGGATTAAAGATGGGATAGGATAGAGGATAGGATAGGAAAGAGGATAGGATTGGATAGAGGATAGGATAGGATAGAGGATTGGATAGGATAGAGGATAGGATAAGTAAGAGGATAGGATAGGATAGAGGATAGGATAGGATAGAGGATAGGATAGGATAGAGGAAAGGATAGGATAGAGGATAGGATAAGATAGAGGACAGGATAGGATAGAGGATAGGATACGATAGAGGATAGGATAGGATAGAGGATAGGATATATTAGAGGATAGGGTTAGTAAGAGCATAGGATAGGATAGAGGATAGGATAGCATAGACGATAGTATAGGATAGAGGATAGGATAGGACAGAGGATAAGATTGGATAGAGGATAGGATACTAAAGAGGATAGGATAGGATAGAGGATAGGATAGGATAGGGGATCGGATAGGAGAGAGGATAGGATAGGATAGAGGATAGGATAGGATAGAGGATATGATAGGATAGAGGATAGGATAGGATAGAGGATAGGATAGGATAGAGGTTAGGATAGAATAGAGGATAGAATTAGTAAGAGCATAGGATAGGATAGAGGATAGGATAGCATAGATGATAGGATAGGATAGAGGATAGGATAGGACAGAGAATAAGATTGGATAGTGGATAGGATAGGATAGAGGATAAGATAGGATAGAGGATAGGATAGGATAGAGGATAGGATAGGATAGAGGATAGGATAAGTAAGAGGATAGGATAGGATAGAGGGTAGGATAAGGGATTGCCTAGGATAGAGGATAGGATAGGATAGAGGATCGGATAGGATAGTGGATAGGATAGGATAGTGGATAGGATAAGTAAGATGATAGGATAGGATAGAGGATAGGATAGACGAAAGGATAGGATTGATGATGGGATAGGATAGAGGATAGGATAGGATAGAGGATAGGATAGGAAAGAGGATAGGAAACGATAGAGGATAGGATAGGATAGAGAATAGGATAGGATAGAGGATAGGATAGGATAGGATAGAGGATAGGATAGGATAGTTGGTAGTATAGGATAGAGGATAGGATAGGATAGTTGATAGGATAGGATAGAGCATACGATAGAGGATAGGATAGGATAGAGAATAGGATCGGATAGAGGATAGGATTGGATAGAGGATAGGATAGGATAGAGGATAGGATAGGATAGTTGATAGGATAGGATAGAGCATACGATAGAGGATAGGATAGGATAGAGAATAGGATAGGATACATGGTATTATAGGGTAGAGGATACAATAGGATAGAGGATAGGATAGGGGATTGGATAGGATAGAGGATAGGATAGGATAGAGGATAGGATAGGACAGAGGAGAAGATTGGTTAGAGGATAGGATAGGATAGAGGATAGGAGAGGGTAGAGGATAGGTTAAGATAGAGGATAGGATAGGATAGGTGATAAGATAGGATTGGGGACAGGATAGGATAGAGGATAGGATTGGATAGAGGATCGGATAGGATAGAGGATAGGATAGGATAGAGAATAGGATAGAGGATAGGATACGATGGAACATACGATATTATAGAAAAAAGGATACGATAGAGGATAGGATAGGATAGAGGATAGGATAAGGGATTGCCTAGGATAGAGGATAGGATAGGATAGAGGATCGGATAGGATAGAGGATAGGATAGGATAGTGGATAGGATAAGTAAGAGGATAGGCTAGGATAGAGGATAGGTAACGATAGAGGATAGGATAGGATAGAGTATAGGATAGGATAGAGGATAGGATAGAGGATAGGATAGGATAGTTGGTAGGATAGGATAGAGGATAGGATAGGATAGTTGATAGGATAGGATAGAGCATACGATAGAGGATAGGATAGGATAGAGAATAGGATCGGATAGAGGATAGGATTGGATAGAGGATAGGATAGGATAGAGGATAGGATAGGATAGTTGATAGGATAGGATAGTTGATAGGATAGGATAGAGCATACGATAGAGGATAGGATAGGATAGAGAATAGGATAGGATAGAGGATAGGATATAATAGAGGATAGGATAGGATAGGTGATAAGATAGGATAGAGGACAGGATAGGATAGTGGATAGGATTGGATAGAGGATAGGATAGAGGAAAGGATAGGATAGAGGATAGGATAGAGGATAGGATAGAGGATAGGATAGGATAGAGGATAGGATATGGGATTGCCTAGGATAGAGGATAGGATGGAATAGAGGATCGGATAGGATAGAGGATAGGATAGGATAGAGGATAGGATAAGTAAGAGGATAGGATAGGATAGAGGATAGTATAGACGAAAGGATAGGATTGATGATGGAATGGGATAGAGGATAGGATAGGATAGAGGATAGGATTGGATAGAGGATAGGATAGAATAGAGGACAGGATAGGATAGAGGATAGGATAGGATAGGATAGGATAGAGGATAGGATAGGATAGTTGATAGGATAGGATAGAGGATAGGATAGGATAGAGGATAGGAGAGGGGATTGGATAGGATAGAGGAAAGGATAGGATTGATGATGGGATAGGATAGAGGATAGGATAGGATAGAGGATATGATTGTATAGAGGATAGGATAGGATAGAGGATAGGATAGGATAGAGGATAGGATAGGATAGGATAGGATAGAGGATAGGATAGGATAGGATAGAGGATATAATAGGATAGGATAGAGGATAGGATAGAGGATAGGATTGGATAGACGATAGGATAGAATTGAGGATAGGATTGGATACAGGATAGAGAATTGGATAGGATAGAGGATAGGGTAGGATAGAGGATAGGATAGGGGATTGATGGGATAGGATAGAGGATAGGATAGGAAGGAGGATAGGATAGGATAGAGGATAGGATACGATAGAGGATAGGATAGGATAGAGGATAGGATAGGATAGAGGATATGATAGGATAGAGGATAGGATAGAGGATATGATAGGATAGAGGATAGGATAAAGGATAGGATAGGATAGAGGATAGGATAGGATAGAGGATAGGATAGGATAGAGGATAGGATAGGATAGAGGATAGGATAGGATAGAGGATAGGATATGATAGAGAATACGTTAGGATTGAGGATAGGATAGGATAGGATAGAGGATAGAATAGAATTGAGGATAGGATTGGTTAGACGATAGGATAGAATTGTGGATAGGATTGGATAGAGGATAGAGAGTTGGATAGGATAGAGGATAGGATAGGATAGAGGATAGGATAGGATAGGGGATAGGATATGGGATTGCCTAGGATAGAGGATATGATAGGATAGAGGATCGGATAGGATAGAGGATTGGATAGGATAGAGGATAGGATAAGTAAGAGGATAGGATAGGATAGAGGATAGTATAGACGAATGGATAGGATTAAAGATGGGATAGGATAGAGGATAGGATAGGAAAGAGGATAGGATTGGATAGAGGATAGGATAGGATAGAGGATAGGATAGGATAGAGGATAGGATAGGATAGAGGATAGGATAGGATAGAGGATAGGATAGGATAGAGGATAGGATATGATAGAGAATACGTTAGGATTGAGGATAGGATAGGATAGGATAGAGGATAGAATAGAATTGAGGATAGGATTGGTTAGACGATAGGATAGAATTGTGGATAGGATTGGATAGAGGATAGAGAGTTGGATAGGATAGAGGATAGGATAGGATAGAGGATAGGATAGGATAGGGGATAGGATATGGGATTGCCTAGGATAGAGGATATGATAGGATAGAGGATCGGATAGGATAGAGGATTGGATAGGATAGAGGATAGGATAAGTAAGAGGATAGGATAGGATAGAGGATAGTATAGACGAATGGATAGGATTAAAGATGGGATAGGATAGAGGATAGGATAGGAAAGAGGATAGGATTGGGTAGAGGATAGGATAGGATAGAGGATATGATAGGATAGAGGATCGGATAGGATAGAGGATTGGATAGGATAGAGGATAGGATAAGTAAGAGGATAGGATAGGATAGAGGAAAGGATAGGATTGAGGATGGGATAGGATAGAGGATAGGATATGATAGAGAATTTGATAGGATAGAGGATAGGATAGGATAGAGGATAGGATAAGATAGAGGATAGGATAGGATAGGTGATAAGATAGGATTGGGGACAGGATAGGATGGAGGATAGGATAGGATAGAGGATAGGATAGGATAGTTGATAGGATAGGATAGAGCATACGATAGAGGATAGGATAGAGCATACGATAGAGGATAGGATAGGATAGAGAATAGGATAGGATACATGGTATTATAGGGTAGAGGATACAATAGGATAGAGGATAGGATAGGGGATTGGATAGGATAGAGGATAGGATAGGATAGAGGATAGGATAGGACAGAGGAGAAGATTGGTTAGAGGATAGGATAGGATAGAGGATAGGATAGGGTAGAGGATAGGTTAAGATAGAGGATAGGATAGGATAGGTGATAAGATAGGATTGGGGACAGGATAGGATAGAGGATAGGATTGGATAGAGGATCGGATAGGATAGAGGATAGGATAGGATAGAGAATAGGATAGAGGATAGGATACGATGGAACATACGATATTATAGAAAAAAGGATACGATAGAGGATAGGATAGGATAGAGGATAGGATAAGGGATTGCCTAGGATAGAGGATAGGATAGGATAGAGGATCGGATAGGATAGAGGATAGGATAGGATAGTGGATAGGATAAATAAGAGGATAGGCTAGGATAGAGGATAGGAAACGATAGAGGATAGGATAGGATAGAGTATAGGATAGGATAGAGGATAGGATAGAGGATAGGATAGGATAGTTGGTAGGATAGGATAGAGGATAGGATAGGATAGTTGATAGGATAGGATAGAGCATACGATAGAGGATAGGATAGGATAGAGAATAGGATCGGATAGAGGATAGGATTGGATAGAGGATAGGATAGGATAGTTGATAGGATAGGATAGTTGATAGGATAGGATAGTTGATAGGATAGGATAGAGCATACGATAGAGGATAGGATAGGATAGAGAATAGGATAGGATAGAGGATAGGATATAATAGAGGATAGGATAGGATAGGTGATAAGATAGGATAGAGGACAGGATAGGATAGTGGATAGGATTGGATAGAGGATAGGATAGAGGAAAGGATAGGATAGAGGATAGGATAGATGATAGGATAGAGGATAGGATAGGATAGAGGATAGGATATGGGATTGCCTAGGATAGAGGATAGGATGGGATAGAGGATCGGATAGGATAGAGGATAGGATAGGATAGAGGATAGGATAAGTAAGAGGATAGGATAGGATAGAGGATAGTATAGACGAAAGGATAGGATTGATGATGGAATGGGATAGAGGATAGGATAGGATAGAGGATAGGATTGGATAGAGGATAGGATAGAATAGAGGACAGGATAGGATAGAGGATAGGATAGGATAGAGGATAGGATAGGATAGAGGAAAGGATAGGATAGAGGATAGGATAAGATAGAGGACAGGATAGGATAGAGGATATGATAGGATAGAGGATAGGATAGGATAGAGGATAGGATAGGATAGAGGTTAGGATAGAATAGAGGATAGAATTAGTAAGAGCATAGGATAGGATAGAGGATAGGATAGCATAGATGATAGGATAGGATAGAGGATAGGATAGGACAGAGAATAAGATTGGATAGAGGATAGGATAGGATAGAGGATAAGATAGGATAGAGGATAGGATAGGATAGAGGATAGGATAGGATAGAGGATAGGATAAGTAAGAGGATAGGATAGGATAGAGGATAGGACAGACGAAAGGATAGGATTGATGATGGGATAGGATAGAGGATAGGATAGGATAGAGGATAGGATAGGATAGAGGATAGGATAGGATAGAGGATAGGATAAGGGATTGCCTAGGATAGAGGATAGGATAGGATAGAGGATCGGATAGGATAGAGGATAGGATAGGATAGTGGATAGGATAAGTAAGAGGATAGGCTAGGATAGAGGATAGGATAGACGAAAGGATAGGATTGATGATGGGATAGGATAGAGGATAGGATAGGATAGAGGATAGGATAGGAAAGAGGATAGCAAACGATAGAGGATAGGATAGGATAGAGTATAGGATAGGATAGAGTATAGGATAGAGGATAGGATAGGATAGTTGGTAGGATAGGATAGAGGATAGGATAGGATAGTTGATAGGATAGGATAGAGCATACGAGAGAGGATAGGATAGGATAGAGAATAGGTTCGGATAGAGGATAGGATTGGATAGAGGATAGGATAGGATAGAGGATAGGATAGGATAGTTGATAGGATAGGATAGACCATACAATAGAGGATAGGATAGGATAGAGAATAGGATAGGATAGAGGATAGGATATAATAGAGGATAGGATAGGATAGGTGATAAGATAGGATAGTGGACAGGATAGAATAGTGGATAGGATTGGATAGAGGATAGGATATAGGAAAGGATAGGATATAGGATAGGATAGAGGATAGGATAGGATAGAGGATAGGATATGGGATTGCCTAGGATAGAGGATAGGATGGGATAGAGGATCGGATAGGATAGAGGATAGGATAGGATAGAGGATAGGATAAGTAAGAGGATAGGATAGGATAGAGGATAGTATAGACGAAAGGATAGGATTGATGATGGAATGGGATAGAGGATAGGATAGGATAGAGGATAGGATTGGATAGAGGATAGGATAGGATAGAGGACAGGATAGGATAGAGGATAGGATAGGATAGGATAGGATAGAGGATAGGATAGGATAGTTGACAGGATAGGATAGAGGATAGGATAGGATAGAGGATAGGATAGGGGATTGGATAGGATAGAGGATAGGATAGGATAGAGGATAGGATAAGATAGAGGATAGGATAGGATAGGTGATAAGATAGGATTGGGGACAGGATAGGATGGAGGATAGGATTGGATAGAGGATCGGATAGGATAGAGGATAGGATAAGTAAGAGGATAGGATAGGATAGAGAATAGGATAGAGGATAGGATACGATGGAACATACGGTATTATAGAAAAAAGGATACGATAGAGGATAGGATAGGATAGAGGATAGGATTGGATAGAGGATAGGATAGGATAGAGGATAGGATAGGATAGTTGATAGGATAGGATAGAGCATACGATAGAGGATGGGATAGGATAGAGAATAGGATAGGATAGAGGATAGGATATAATAGAGGATAGGATAGGATAGGTGATAAGATAGGATAGAGGACAGGATAGGATAGTGGATAGGATTGGATAGAGGATAGGATAGGATAGAGGACAGGATAGGATAGAGGATAGGATAGGATAGGATAGGATAGGATAGAGGATAGGATAGGATAGTTGATAGGATAGGATAGAGGATAGGATAGGATAGAGGATAGGAACGGGGATTGGATAGGATAGAGGATAGGATAAGTAAGAGGATAGGATAGGATAGAGGATAGGATAGAGGAAAGGATAGGATTGAGGATGGGATAGGATAGAGGATAGGATATGATAGAGAATAGGATAGGATAGAGGATAGGATAGGATAGAGGATAGGATAAATAAGAGGATAGGCTAGGATAGAGGATAGGAAACGATAGAGGATAGGATAGGATAGAGAATAGGATAGGATAGAGGATAGGATAGGATAGAGAATAGGATAGGATACATGGTATTATAGGGTAGAGGATACAATAGGATAGAGGATAGGATAGGGGATTGGATAGGATAGAGGATAGGATAGGATAGAGGATAGGATAGGACAGAGGAGAAGATTGGTTAGAGGATAGGATAGGATAGAGGATAGGATAGGGTAGAGGATAGGTTAAGATAGAGGATAGGATAGGATAGGTGATAAGATAGGATTGGGGACAGGATAGGATAGAGGATAGGATTGGATAGAGGATCGGATAGGATAGAGGATAGGATAGGATAGAGAATAGGATAGAGGATAGGATACGATGGAACATACGATATTATAGAAAAAAGGATACGATAGAGGATAGGATAGGATAGAGGATAGGATAAGGGATTGCCTAGGATAGAGGATAGGATAGGATAGAGGATCGGATAGGATAGAGGATAGGATAGGATAGTGGATAGGATAAATAAGAGGATAGGCTAGGATAGAGGATAGGAAACGATAGAGGATAGGATAGGATAGAGTATAGGATAGGATAGAGGATAGGATAGAGGATAGGATAGGATAGTTGGTAGGATAGGATAGAGGATAGGATAGGATAGTTGATAGGATAGGATAGAGCATACGATAGAGGATAGGATAGGATAGAGAATAGGATCGGATAGAGGATAGGATTGGATAGAGGATAGGATAGGATAGTTGATAGGATAGGATAGTTGATAGGATAGGATAGTTGATAGGATAGGATAGAGCATACGATAGAGGATAGGATAGGATAGAGAATAGGATAGGATAGAGGATAGGATATAATAGAGGATAGGATAGGATAGGTGATAAGATAGGATAGAGGACAGGATAGGATAGTGGATAGGATTGGATAGAGGATAGGATAGAGGAAAGGATAGGATAGAGGATAGGATAGAGGATAGGATAGAGGATAGGATAGGATAGAGGATAGGATATGGGATTGCCTAGGATAGAGGATAGGATGGGATAGAGGATCGGATAGGATAGAGGATAGGATAGGATAGAGGATAGGATAAGTAAGAGGATAGGATAGGATAGAGGATAGTATAGACGAAAGGATAGGATTGATGATGGAATGGGATAGAGGATAGGATAGGATAGAGGATAGGATTGGATAGAGGATAGGATAGAATAGAGGACAGGATAGGATAGAGGATAGGATAGGATAGAGGATAGGATAGGATAGAGGAAAGGATAGGATAGAGGATAGGATAAGATAGAGGACAGGATAGGATAGAGGATATGATAGGATAGAGGATAGGATAGGATAGAGGATAGGATAGGATAGAGGTTAGGATAGAATAGAGGATAGAATTAGTAAGAGCATAGGATAGGATAGAGGATAGGATAGCATAGATGATAGGATAGGATAGAGGATAGGATAGGACAGAGAATAAGATTGGATAGAGGATAGGATAGGATAGAGGATAAGATAGGATAGAGGATAGGATAGGATAGAGGATAGGATAGGATAGAGGATAGGATAAGTAAGAGGATAGGATAGGATAGAGGATAGGATAGACGAAAGGATAGGATTGATGATGGGATAGGATAGAGGATAGGATAGGATAGAGGATAGGATAGACGAAAGGATAGGATTGATGATGGGATAGGATAGAGGATAGGATAGGATAGAGGATAGGATAGGAAAGAGGATAGCAAACGATAGAGGATAGGATAGGATAGAGTATAGGATAGGATAGAGTATAGGATAGAGGATAGGATAGGATAGTTGGTAGGATAGGATAGAGGATAGGATAGGATAGTTGATAGGATAGGATAGAGCATACGAGAGAGGATAGGATAGGATAGAGAATAGGTTCGGATAGAGGATAGGATTGGATAGAGGATAGGATAGGATAGAGGATAGGATAGGATAGTTGATAGGATAGGATAGACCATACAATAGAGGATAGGATAGGATAGAGAATAGGATAGGATAGAGGATAGGATATAATAGAGGATAGGATAGGATAGGTGATAAGATAGGATAGTGGACAGGATAGAATAGTGGATAGGATTGGATAGAGGATAGGATATAGGAAAGGATAGGATATAGGATAGGATAGAGGATAGGATAGGATAGAGGATAGGATATGGGATTGCCTAGGATAGAGGATAGGATGGGATAGAGGATCGGATAGGATAGAGGATAGGATAGGATAGAGGATAGGATAAGTAAGAGGATAGGATAGGATAGAGGATAGTATAGACGAAAGGATAGGATTGATGATGGAATGGGATAGAGGATAGGATAGGATAGAGGATAGGATTGGATAGAGGATAGGATAGGATAGAGGACAGGATAGGATAGAGGATAGGATAGGATAGGATAGGATAGAGGATAGGATAGGATAGTTGACAGGATAGGATAGAGGATAGGATAGGATAGAGGATAGGATAGGGGATTGGATAGGATAGAGGATAGGATAGGATAGAGGATAGGATAAGATAGAGGATAGGATAGGATAGGTGATAAGATAGGATTGGGGACAGGATAGGATGGAGGATAGGATTGGATAGAGGATCGGATAGGATAGAGGATAGGATAAGTAAGAGGATAGGATAGGATAGAGAATAGGATAGAGGATAGGATACGATGGAACATACGGTATTATAGAAAAAAGGATACGATAGAGGATAGGATAGGATAGAGGATAGGATTGGATAGAGGATAGGATAGGATAGAGGATAGGATAGGATAGTTGATAGGATAGGATAGAGCATACGATAGAGGATGGGATAGGATAGAGAATAGGATAGGATAGAGGATAGGATATAATAGAGGATAGGATAGGATAGGTGATAAGATAGGATAGAGGACAGGATAGGATAGTGGATAGGATTGGATAGAGGATAGGATAGGATAGAGGACAGGATAGGATAGAGGATAGGATAGGATAGGATAGGATAGGATAGAGGATAGGATAGGATAGTTGATAGGATAGGATAGAGGATAGGATAGGATAGAGGATAGGAACGGGGATTGGATAGGATAGAGGATAGGATAAGTAAGAGGATAGGATAGGATAGAGGATAGGATAGAGGAAAGGATAGGATTGAGGATGGGATAGGATAGAGGATAGGATATGATAGAGAATAGGATAGGATAGAGGATAGGATAGGATAGAGGATAGGATAAGATAGAGGATAGGATAGGATAGGTGATAAGATAGGATTGGGGACAGGATAGGATGGAGGATAGGATTGGATAGAGGATCGGATAGGATAGAGG
This sequence comes from Halictus rubicundus, assembly GCF_050948215.1. Lineage (NCBI taxonomy): Eukaryota > Metazoa > Arthropoda > Insecta > Hymenoptera > Halictidae > Halictus > Halictus rubicundus. Next base: position 19,549 of record NW_027489224.1, on the reverse strand, counting down.
ATAGGATAAGTAAGAGGATAGGATAGGATAGAGAATAGGATAGAGGATAGGATACGATGGAACATACGGTATTATAGAAAAAAGGATACGATAGAGGATAGGATAGGATAGAGGATAGGATTGGATAGAGGACAGGATAGGATAGAGGATAGGATAGGATAGTTGATAGGATAGGATAGAGCATACGATAGAGGATGGGATAGGATAGAGAATAGGATAGGATAGAGGATAGGATATAATAGAGGATAGGATAGGATAGGTGATAAGATAGGATAGAGGACAGGATAGGATAGTGGATAGGATTGGATAGAGGATAGGATAGAGGAAAGGATAGGATAGAGGATAGGATAGAGGATAGGATACGATAGAACATACGATATTATAGAAAAAAGGATAGGATAGAGGATAGGATAGGATAGAGGATACGATAGGGGATTGGATAGGATAGAGGATAGGATAAGTAAGAGGATAGGATAGGATAGAGAATAGGATACGATGGAACATACGGTATTATAGAGAAAAGGATACGATAGAGGATAGGATAGGATAGAGGATAGGATTGGATAGAGGATAGGATAGGATAGAGGATAGGATAGGATAGTTGATAGGATAGGATAGAGCATACGATAGAGGATGGGATAGGATAGAGAATAGGATAGGATAGAGGATAGGATATAATAGAGGATAGGATAGGATAGGTGATAAGATAGGATAGAGGACAGGATAGGATAGTGGATAGGATTGGATAGAGGATAGGATAGAGGAAAGGATAGGATAGAGGATAGGATAGAGGATAGGATACGATAGAACATACGATATTATAGAAAAAAGGATACGATAGATGATAGGATAGGATAGAGGATAGGATATGGAATTGCATAGGATAGAGGATAGGATAGGATAGAGGATCGGATTGGATAGAGGATAGGATAGGATAGAGGATCGGATTGGATAGAGGATAGGATAGGATAGAGGATAGGATAGACGAAAGGATAGGATTGATGATGGGATAGGATAGAGGATAGGATAGGATAGAGGATAGGATTGGATAGAGGATAGGATAGGATAGAGGATAGGAAAGGATAGAGGATAGGATAAGTAAGAGGATATGATATGATAGAGGATAGGATAGGATAGAGAATAGGTTAGGATTGACGATAGGATAGGATAGGATAGAGGATAGGATGGAATTTAGGATAGGATTGGATAGGCTATAGGATAGAATTGAGGATAGGATTGGATATAGGATAGAGGATAGGATAGGATAGGATAGGATAGAGGATAGGATAGGATAGAGGATAGGATAGGATAGAGGATATGATAGGATAGAGGATAGGATAGGATAGTGGATAGGATAGGATAGAGGATAGGATAGGATAGAGGATAGGATAGGACAGAGGATAGGATAGGATAGAGGATAGGATAGGATAGAGGATAGGATATAATAGAGGATAGGATTAGTAAGAGCATAGGATAGGATAGAGGATAGGATAGCATAGAGGATAGGATAGGATAGAGGATAGGATAGGATAGAGGATCGGATAGGATAGAGGATAGGATAGGATAGAGGAAAAAATAGGATAGAGGATAGGATAGGATAGGATAGAGGATAGGATAGGATAGAGGATAGGATATGATAGAGGATAGGATAGGATTGAGGATAGGATAGGATAGTTGATAGGATATGATAGAGCATACGATAGAGGATAGGATAGGATAGGATAGAGAATAGGATAGGATACATGGTATTATAGGGTAGAGGATAGGATAGGATAGAGGATAGGATAGGATAGAGAATAGGATAGGATAGAGGATAGGATAGAGGATAGGATAGGATAGAGGATAGGATAGGATAGAGGATCGGATAGGATAGAGGATAGGATAGGATAGAGGAAAGGATAGGATAGAGGATAGGATAGGATAGGATAGAGGATAGGATAGGATAGAGGATAGGATATGATAGAGCATAGGATAGGATTGAGGATAGGATACGATAGAGGATAGGATAGGATAGAGGATAGGATACGATAGAGGATAGAGGAGAGGATAGGATAGAGGATAGGATAGGATAGAGGATAGGATATAATAGAGGATAGGATTAGTAAGAGCATAGGATAGGATAGAGGATAGGATAGCATAGAGGATAGGATAGGATAGAGGATAGGATAGGATAGAGGATCGGATAGGAGAGAGGATAGGATAGGATAGAGGATAGGATAGGATAGAGGATAGGATTGGATAGAGGGTAGGATAGGATAAAGGATAGGATAGGATAGAGGATAGGATATAATAGAGGATAGGATTAGTAAGAGCATAGGATAGGATAGAGGATAGGATATGATAGAGAATAGGTTAGGATTGAGGATAGGATAGGATAGGATAGAGGATAGAATAGAATTGAGGATAGGATTGGTTAGACGATAGGATAGAATTGTGGATAGGATTGGATAGAGGATAGAGAGTTGGATAGGATAGAAGATAGGATAGGATAGAGGATAGGATATGGGATTGCCTAGGATAGAGGATAGGATAGGATAGAGGATCGGATAGGATAGAGGATAGGATAGGATAGAGGATCGGATAGGATAGAGGATAGGATATGATAGAGGATCGGATAGGATAAAGGATAGGATAGGATAGAGGATAGGATAGGATAGGATAGAGGATAGGATAAGTAAGAGGATAGGATAGGATAGAGGATAGGATAGGATAGAGGATAGGATAGGATAGAGGATAGGATATGATAGAGAATACGTTAGGATTGAGGATAGGATAGGATAGGATAGAGGATAGAATAGAATTGAGGATAGGATTGGTTAGACGATAGGATAGAATTGTGGATAGGATTGGATAGAGGATAGAGAGTTGGATAGGATAGAGGATAGGATAGGATAGGGGATAGGATATGGGATTGCCTAGGATAGAGGATATGATAGGATAGAGGATCGGATAGGATAGAGGATTGGATAGGATAGAGGATAGGATAAGTAAGAGGATAGGATAGGATAGAGGATAGTATAGACGAATGGATAGGATTAAAGATGGGATAGGATAGAGGATAGGATAGGAAAGAGGATAGGATTGGATAGAGGATAGGATAGGATAGAGGATAGGATAGGATAGAGGATAGGATACGTAAGAGGATAGGATAGGATAGAGGATACGATAGGATAGAGGATAGGATAGGATAGAGGAAAGGATAGGATAGAGGATAGGATAAGATAGAGGACAGGATAGGATAGAGGATAGGATACGATAGAGGATAGGATAGGATAGAGGATAGGATATATTAGAGGATAGGGTTAGTAAGAGCATAGGATAGGATAGAGGATAGGATAGCATAGACGATAGTATAGGATAGAGGATAGGATAGGACAGAGGATAAGATTGGATAGAGGATAGGATACTAAAGAGGATAGGATAGGATAGAAGATAGGATAGGATTGGGGATCGGATAGGAGAGAGGATAGGATAAGATAGAGGATAGGATAGGATAGAGGATATGATAGGATAGAGGATAGGATAGGATAGAGGATAGGATAGGATAGAGGTTAGGATAGAGGATATGATAGGATAGAGGATAGGATAAAGGATAGGATAGGATAGAGGATAGGATAGGATAGAGGATAGGATAGGATAGAGGATAGGATAGGATAGAGGATAGGATATGATAGAGAATACGTTAGGATTGAGGATAGGATAGGATAGGATAGAGGATAGAATAGAATTGAGGATAGGATTGGTTAGACGATAGGATAGAATTGTGGATAGGATTGGATAGAGGATAGAGAGTTGGATAGGATAGAGGATAGGATAGGATAGAGGATAGGATAGGATAGGGGATAGGATAGGATAGAGGATATGATAGGATAGAGGATAGGATAGGATAGAGGATAGGATAGGATAGAGGATAGGATAGGATAGAGGATAGGATAGGATAGAGGATAGGATAAGGGATTGCCTAGGATAGAGGATAGGATAGGATAGAGGATCGGATAGGATAGAGGATAGGATAGGATAGTGGATAGGATAAGTAAGAGGATAGGCTAGGATAGAGGATAGGATAGACGAAAGGATAGGATTGATGATGGGATAGGATAGAGGATAGGATAGGATAGAGGATAGGATAGGAAAGAGGATAGGAAACGATAGAGGATAGGATAGGATAGAGTATAGGATAGGATAGAGTATAGGATAGAGGATAGGATAGGATAGTTGGTAGGATAGGATAGAGGATAGGATAGGATAGTTGATAGGATAGGATAGAGCATACGAGAGAGGATAGGATAGGATAGAGAATAGGTTCGGATAGAGGATAGGATTGGATAGAGGATAGGATAGGATAGAGGATAGGATAGGATAGTTGATAGGATAGGATAGAGGATAGGATAGGATAGAGGATAGGATAGGGGATTGGATAGGATAGAGGATAGGATAAGTAAGAGGATAGGATAGGATAGAGGATAGGATAGAGGAAAGGATAGGATTGATGATGGGATAGGATAGAGGATAGGATAGGATAGAGGATATGATTGTATAGAGGATAGGATAGGATAGAGGATAGGATAGGATAGAGGATAGGATAGGATAGGATAGGATAGAGGATAGGATAGGATAGGATAGAGGATATAATAGGATAGGATAGAGGATAGGATAGAGGATAGGATTGGATAGACGATAGGATAGAATTGAGGATAGGATTGGTTACAGGATAGAGAATTGGATAGGATAGAGGATAGGGTAGGATAGAGGATAGGATAGGGATTGATGGGATAGGATAGAGGATAGGATAGGAAGGAGGATAGGATAGGATAGAGGATAGGATACGATAGAGGATAGGATAGGATAGAGGATAGGATAGGATAGAGGATATGATAGGATAGAGGATAGGATAGAGGATAGGATAAAGGATAGGATAGGATAGAGGATAGGATAGGATAGAGGATAGGATTGGATAGAGGATAGGATAGGATAGAGGATAGGATATGATAGAGAATACGTTAGGATTGAGGATAGGATAGGATAGGATAGAGGATAGAATAGAATTGAGGATAGGATTGGTTAGACGATAGGATAGAATTGTGGATAGGATTGGATAGAGGATAGAGAGTTGGATAGGATAGAGGATAGGATAGGATAGAGGATAGGATAGGATAGGGGATAGGATATGGGATTGCCTAGGATAGAGGATATGATAGGATAGAGGATCGGATAGGATAGAGGATTGGATAGGATAGAGGATAGGATAAGTAAGAGGATAGGATAGGATAGAGGATAGTATAGACGAATGGATAGGATTAAAGATGGGATAGGATAGAGGATAGGATAGGAAAGAGGATAGGATTGGATAGAGGATAGGATAGGATAGAGGATAGGATAGGATAGAGGATAGGATACGTAAGAGGATAGGATAGGATAGAGGATACGATAGGATAGAGGATAGGATAGGATAGAGGAAAGGATAGGATAGAGGATAGGATAAGATAGAGGACAGGATAGGATAGAGGATAGGATACGATAGAGGATAGGATAGGATAGAGGATAGGATATATTAGAGGATAGGGTTAGTAAGAGCATAGGATAGGATAGAGGATAGGATAGCATAGACGATAGTATAGGATAGAGGATAGGATAGGACAGAGGATAAGATTGGATAGAGGATAGGATACTAAAGAGGATAGGATAGGATAGAAGATAGGATAGGATTGGGGATCGGATAGGAGAGAGGATAGGATATTATAGAGGATAGGATAGGATAGAGGATATGATAGGATAGAGGATAGGATAGGATAGAGGATAGGATAGGATAGAGGTTAGGATAGAGGATATGATAGGATAGAGGATAGGATAAAGGATAGGATAGGATAGAGGATAGGATAGGATAGAGGATAGGATAGGATAGAGGATAGGATAGGATAGAGGATAGGATATGATAGAGAATACGTTAGGATTGAGGATAGGATAGGATAGGATAGAGGATAGAATAGAATTGAGGATAGGATTGGTTAGACGATAGGATAGAATTGTGGATAGGATTGGATAGAGGATAGAGAGTTGGATAGGATAGAGGATAGGATAGGATAGAGGATAGGATAGGATAGGGGATAGGATAGGATAGAGGATATGATAGGATAGAGGATAGGATAGGATAGAGGATAGGATAGGATAGAGGTTAGGATAGAGGATATGATAGGATAGAGGATAGGATAAAGGATAGGATAGGATAGAGGATAGGATAGGATAGAGGATAGGATAGGATAGAGGATCGGATAGGATAGAGGATTGGATAGGATAGAGGATAGGATAAGTAAGAGGATAGGATAGGATAGAGGATAGTATAGACGAATGGATAGGATTAAAGATGGGATAGGATAGAGGATAGGATAGGAAAGAGGATAGGATTGGATAGAGGATAGGATAGGATAGAGGATAGGATAGGATAGAGGATAGGATACGTAAGAGGATAGGATAGGATAGAGGATAGGATAGGATAGAGGATAGGATAGGATAGAGGAAAGGATAGGATAGAGGATAGGATAAGATAGAGGACAGGATAGGATAGAGGATATGATAGGATAGAGGATAGGATAGGATAGAGGATAGGATAGGATAGAGGTTAGGATAGAATAGAGGATAGAATTAGTAAGAGCATAGGATAGGATAGAGGATAGGATAGCATAGATGATAGGATAGGATAGAGGATAGGATAGGACAGAGAATAAGATTGGATAGAGGATAGGATAGGATAGAGGATAGGATAGGGGATTGGATAGGATAGAGGATAGGATAAGTAAGAGGATAGGATAGGATAGAGGATAGGATAGAGGAAAGGATAGGATTGATGATGGGATAGGATAGAGGATAGGATAGGATAGAGGATATGATTGTATAGAGGATAGGATAGGATAGAGGATAGGATAGGATAGAGGATAGGATAGGATAGGATAGGATAGAGGATAGGATAGGATAGGATAGGATAGAGGATAGGATAGGATAGGATAGAGGATATAATAGGATAGGATAGAGGATAGGATAGAGGATAGGATTGGATAGACGATAGGATAGAATTGAGGATAGGATTGGTTACAGGATAGAGAATTGGATAGGATAGAGGATAGGGTAGGATAGAGGATAGGATAGGGGATTGATGGGATAGGATAGAGGATAGGATAGGAAGGAGGATAGGATAGGATAGAGGATAGGATACGATAGAGGATAGGATAGGATAGAGGATAGGATAGGATAGAGGATATGATAGGATAGAGGATAGGATAGAGGATAGGATAAAGGATAGGATAGGATAGAGGATAGGATAGGATAGAGGATAGGATAGGATAGAGGATAGGATAGGATAGAGGATAGGATATGATAGAGAATACGTTAGGATTGAGGATAGGATAGGATAGGATAGAGGATAGAATAGAATTGAGGATAGGATTGGTTAGACGATAGGATAGAATTGTGGATAGGATTGGATAGAGGATAGAGAGTTGGATAGGATAGAGGATAGGATAGGATAGGGGATAGGATATGGGATTGCCTAGGATAGAGGATATGATAGGATAGAGGATCGGATAGGATAGAGGATTGGATAGGATAGAGGATAGGATAAGTAAGAGGATAGGATAGGATAGAGGATAGTATAGACGAATGGATAGGATTAAAGATGGGATAGGATAGAGGATAGGATAGGAAAGAGGATAGGATTGGATAGAGGATAGGATAGGATAGAGGATAGGATAGGATAGAGGATAGGATACGTAAGAGGATAGGATAGGATAGAGGATACGATAGGATAGAGGATAGGATAGGATAGAGGAAAGGATAGGATAGAGGATAGGATAAGATAGAGGACAGGATAGGATAGAGGATAGGATACGATAGAGGATAGGATAGGATAGAGGATAGGATATATTAGAGGATAGGGTTAGTAAGAGCATAGGATAGGATAGAGGATAGGATAGCATAGACGATAGTATAGGATAGAGGATAGGATAGGACAGAGGATAAGATTGGATAGAGGATAGGATACTAAAGAGGATAGGATAGGATAGAAGATAGGATAGGATTGGGGATCGGATAGGAGAGAGGATAGGATATTATAGAGGATAGGATAGGATAGAGGATATGATAGGATAGAGGATAGGATAGGATAGAGGATAGGATAGGATAGAGGTTAGGATAGAGGATATGATAGGATAGAGGATAGGATAAAGGATAGGATAGGATAGAGGATAGGATAGGATAGAGGATAGGATAGGATAGAGGATAGGATAGGATAGAGGATAGGATATGATAGAGAATACGTTAGGATTGAGGATAGGATAGGATAGGATAGAGGATAGAATAGAATTGAGGATAGGATTGGTTAGACGATAGGATAGAATTGTGGATAGGATTGGATAGAGGATAGAGAGTTGGATAGGATAGAGGATAGGATAGGATAGAGGATAGGATAGGATAGGGGATAGGATAGGATAGAGGATATGATAGGATAGAGGATAGGATAGGATAGAGGATAGGATAGGATAGAGGTTAGGATAGAGGATATGATAGGATAGAGGATAGGATAAAGGATAGGATAGGATAGAGGATAGGATAGGATAGAGGATAGGATAGGATAGAGGATCGGATAGGATAGAGGATTGGATAGGATAGAGGATAGGATAAGTAAGAGGATAGGATAGGATAGAGGATAGTATAGACGAATGGATAGGATTAAAGATGGGATAGGATAGAGGATAGGATAGGAAAGAGGATAGGATTGGATAGAGGATAGGATAGGATAGAGGATAGGATAGGATAGAGGATAGGATACGTAAGAGGATAGGATAGGATAGAGGATAGGATAGGATAGAGGATAGGATAGGATAGAGGAAAGGATAGGATAGAGGATAGGATAAGATAGAGGACAGGATAGGATAGAGGATATGATAGGATAGAGGATAGGATAGGATAGAGGATAGGATAGGATAGAGGTTAGGATAGAATAGAGGATAGAATTAGTAAGAGCATAGGATAGGATAGAGGATAGGATAGCATAGATGATAGGATAGGATAGAGGATAGGATAGGACAGAGAATAAGATTGGATAGAGGATAGGATAGGATAGAGGATAAGATAGGATAGAGGATAGGATAGGATAGAGGATAGGATAGGATAGAGGATAGGATAAGTAAGAGGATAGGATAGGATAGAGGATAGGATAGACGAAAGGATAGGATTGATGATGGGATAGGATAGAGGATAGGATAGGATAGAGGATAGGATTGGATAGAGGATAGGATAGGATAGAGGATAGGATAGGATAGAGGATAGAATATGTAAGAGGATAGGATAGGATAGAGGATAGGATAGAGGAAAAGATAGGATTGAGGATGGGAGAGGATAGAGGATAGGATATGATAGAGAATAGGATAGGATAGAGGATAGAATACGATAGAGGATTGGATAGGATAGAGGATAAGATTGGATAGAGGATAGTATAGGATAGAGGATAGGGTAGGATAGGATAGAGGATAGGATAGGATAGTTGATAGGATAGGATAGAGGATAGGATAGGATAGGATAGTTGATAGGATAGGATAGAGCATACGATAGAGGATAGGATAGGATAGAGAATAGGATAGAATAGAGGATAGGATTGGATAGAGGATAGGATAGGATAGAGGATAGGATAGGATAGAGGATAGGATAGGATAGAGGATAGGATAGGATAGAGGATAGGATAGGATAGAGGATAGGATAAGGGATTGCCTAGGATAGAGGATAGGATAGGATAGAGGATCGGATAGGATAGAGGATAGGATAGGATAGTGGATAGGATAAGTAAGAGGATAGGCTAGGATAGAGGATAGGATAGACGAAAGGATAGGATTGATGATGGGATAGGATAGAGGATAGGATAGGATAGAGGATAGGATAGGAAAGAGGATAGGAAACGATAGAGGATAGGATAGGATAGAGTATAGGATAGGATAGAGTATAGGATAGAGGATAGGATAGGATAGTTGGTAGGATAGGATAGAGGATAGGATAGGATAATTGATAGGATAGGATAGAGCATACGAGAGAGGATAGGATAGGATAGAGAATAGGTTCGGATAGAGGATAGGATTGGATAGAGGATAGGATAGGATAGAGGATAGGATAGGATAGTTGATAGGATAGGATAGACCATACGATAGAGGATAGGATAGGATAGAGAATAGGATAGGATAGAGGATAGGATATAATAGAGGATAGGATAGGATAGGTGATAAGATAGGATAGTGGACAGGATAGAATAGTGGATAGGATTGGATAGAGGATAGGATATAGGAAAGGATAGGATATAGGATAGGACAGAGGATAGGATAGGATAGAGGATAGGATATGGGATTGCCTAGGATAGAGGATAGGATGGGATAGAGGATCGGATAGGATAGAGGATAGGATAGGATAGAGGATAGGATAAGTAAGAGGATAGGATAGGATAGAGGATAGTATAGACGAAAGGATAGGATTGATGATGGAATGGGATAGAGGATAGGATAGGATAGAGGATAGGATTGGATAGAGGATAGGATAGGATAGAGGACAGGATAGGATAGAGGATAGGATAGGATAGGATAGGATAGAGGATAGGATAGGATAGTTGATAGGATAGGATAGAGGATAGGATAGGATAGAGGATAGGATAGGGGATTGGATAGGATAGAGGATAGGATAGGATAGAGGATAGGATAAGATAGAGGATAGGATAGGATAGGTGATAAGATAGGATTGGGGACAGGATAGGATGGAGGATAGGATTGGATAGAGGATCGGATAGGATAGAGGATAGGATAAGTAAGAGGATAGGATAGGATAGAGAATAGGATAGAGGATAGGATACGATGGAACATACGGTATTATAGAAAAAAGGATACGATAGAGGATAGGATAGGATAGAGGATAGGATTGGATAGAGGATAGGATAGGATAGAGGATAGGATAGGATAGTTGATAGGATAGGATAGAGCATACGATAGAGGATGGGATAGGATAGAGAATAGGATAGGATAGAGGATAGGATATAATAGAGGATAGGATAGGATAGGTGATAAGATAGGATAGAGGACAGGATAGGATAGTGGATAGGATTGGATAGAGGATAGGATAGGATAGAGGACAGGATAGGATAGAGGATAGGATAGGATAGGATAGGATAGGATAGAGGATAGGATAGGATAGTTGATAGGATAGGATAGAGGATAGGATAGGATAGAGGATAGGAACGGGGATTGGATAGGATAGAGGATAGGATAAGTAAGAGGATAGGATAGGATAGAGGATAGGATAGAGGAAAGGATAGGATTGAGGATGGGATAGGATAGAGGATAGGATATGATAGAGAATAGGATAGGATAGAGGATAGGATAGGATAGAGGATAGGATAAGATAGAGGATAGGATAGGATAGAGGATAGGATAGGATAGAGGATAGGATAGGATAGAGGATAGGATAGGATAGAGGATAGGATAGGATAGAGGATAGGATAGGATAGAGGATAGGATAGGATAGGATAGAGGATAGGATAGGATAGAGGATATGATAGGATAGAGGATAGGATAGAGGATAGGATAGGATAGAGGATATGATAGGATAGAGGATAGGATAAAGGATAGGATAGGATAGAGGATAGGATAGGATAGAGGATAGGATAGGATAGAGGATAGGATAGGATAGGATAGACGATATGATAGGATAGAGGATAGGATAAAGGATAGGATAAAGGATAGGATAAGTAAGAGGATAGGATAGGATAGAGGATAGGATAGAGGAAAGGATAGGATTGAGGATGGGATAGGTTAGAGGATAGGATATGATAGAGAATAGGATAGGATAGAGGATAGGATAGGATAGAGGATAGGATAAGATAGAGGATAGGATAGGATAGGTGATAAGATAGGATTGGGGACAGGATAGGATGGAGGATAGGATTGGATAGAGGATCGGATAGGATAGAGGATAGGATAAGTAAGAGGATAGGATAGGATAGAGAATAGGATACGATGGAACATACGGTATTATAGAAAAAAGGATACGATAGAGGATAGGATAGGATAGAGGATAGGATTGGATAGAGGATAGGATAGGATAGAGGATAGGATAGGATAGTTGATAGGATAGGATAGAGCATACGATAGAGGATGGGATAGGATAGAGAATAGGAGAGGATAGAGGATAGGATATAATAGAGGATAGGATAGGATAGGTGATAAGATAGGATAGAGGACAGGATAGGATAGTGGATAGGATTGGATAGAGGGTAGGATAGAGGAAAGGATAGGATAGAGGATAGGATAGAGGATAGGATACGATAGAACATACGATATTATAGAAAAAAGGATACGATAGATGATAGGATAGGATAGAGGATAGGATATGGAATTGCATAGGATAGAGGATAGGATAGGATAGAGGATCGGATTGGATAGAGGATAGGATAGGATAGAGGATCGGATTGGATAGAGGATAGGATAGGATAGAGGATAGGATAGACGAAAGGATAGGATTGATGATGGGATAGGATAGTGGATAGGATAGGATAGAGGATAGGATTGGATAGAGTATAGGATAGGATAGAGGATAGGAAAGGATAGAGGATAGGATAAGTAAGAGGATATGATATGATAGAGGATAGGATAGGATAGAGAATAGGTTAGGATTGACGATAGGATAGGATAGGATAGAGGATAGGATGGAATTTAGGATAGGATTGGATAGGCTATAGGATAGAATTGAGGATAGGATTGGATATAGGATAGAGGATAGGATAGGATAGGATAGGATAGAGGATAGGATAGCATAGAGGATAGGATAGGATAGAGGATATGATAGGATAGAGGATAGGATAGGATAGTGGATAGGATAGGATAGAGGATAGGATAGGATAGAGGATAGGATAGGACAGAGGATAGGATAGGATAGAGGATAGGATAGGATAGAGGATAGGATATAATAGAGGATAGGATTAGTAAGAGCATAGGATAGGATAGAGGATAGGATAGCATAGAGGATAGGATAGGATAGAGGATAGGATAGGATAGAGGATCGGATAGGATAGAGGATAGGATAGGATAGAGGAAAAATAGGATAGAGGATAGGATAGGATAGGATAGAGGATAGGATAGGATAGAGGATAGGATATGATAGAGGATAGGATAGGATTGAGGATAGGATAGGATAGTTGATAGGATATGATAGAGCATACGATAGAGGATAGGATAGGATAGGATAGAGAATAGGATAGGATACATGGTATTATAGGGTAGAGGATAGGATAGGATAGAGGATAGGATAGGATAGAGAATAGGATAGGATAGAGGATAGGATAGGATAGAGGATCGGATAGGATAGAGGATAGGATAGGATAGAGGAAAGGATAGGATAGAGGATAGGATAGGATAGGATAGAGGATAGGATAGGATAGAGGATAGGATATGATAGAGCATAGGATAGGATTGAGGATAGGATACGATAGAGGATAGGATAGGATAGAGGATAGGATACGATAGAGGATAGATGAGAGGATAGGATAGAGGATAGGATAGGATAGAGGATAGGATATAATAGAGGATAGGATTAGTAAGAGCATAGGATAGGATAGAGGATAGGATAGCATAGAGGATAGGATAGGATAGAGGATAGGATAGGATAGAGGATCGGATAGGAGAGAGGATAGGATAGGATAGAGGATAGGATAGGATAGAGGATAGGATTGGATAGAGGGTAGGATAGGATAAAGGATAGGATAGGATAGAGGATAGGATATAATAGAGGATAGGATTAGTAAGAGCATAGGATAGGATAGAGGATAGGATATGATAGAGAATAGGTTAGGATTGAGGATAGGATAGGATAGGATAGAGGATAGAATAGAATTGAGGATAGGATTGGTTAGACGATAGGATAGAATTGTGGATAGGATTGGATAGAGGATAGAGAGTTGGATAGGATAGAAGATAGGATAGGATAGAGGATAGGATATGGGATTGCCTAGGATAGAGGATAGGATAGGATAGAGGATCGGATAGGATAGAGGATAGGATAGGATAGAGGATCGGATAGGATAGAGGATAGGATATGATAGAGGATCGGATAGGATAGAGGATAGGATAGGATAGAGGATAGGATAGGATAGGATAGAGGATAGGATAAGTAAGAGGATATGATATGATAGAGGATAGGATAGGATAGAGAATAGGTTAGGATTGACGATAGGATAGGATAGGATTGAGGATAGGATAGGATAGTTGATAGGATATGATAGAGCATACGATAGAGGATAGGATAGGATAGGATAGAGAATAGGATAGGATACATGGTATTATAGGGTAGAGGATAGGATAGGATAGAGGATAGGATAGGATAGAGAATAGGATAGGATAGAGGATAGGATAGAGGATAGGATAGGATAGAGGATAGGATAGGATAGAGGATCGGATAGGATAGAGGATAGGATAGGATAGAGGAAAGGATAGGATAGAGGATAGGATAGGATAGGATAGAGGATAGGATAGGATAGAGGATAGGATATGATAGAGCATAGGATAGGATTGAGGATAGGATACGATAGAGGATAGGATAGGATAGAGGATAGGATACGATAGAGGATAGAGGAGAGGATAGGATAGAGGATAGGATAGGATAGAGGATAGGATATAATAGAGGATAGGATTAGTAAGAGCATAGGATAGGATAGAGGATAGGATAGCATAGAGGATAGGATAGGATAGAGGATAGGATAGGATAGAGGATCGGATAGGAGAGAGGATAGGATAGGATAGAGGATAGGATAGGATAGAGGATAGGATAGGATAGAGGGTAGGATAGGATAAAGGATAGGATAGGATAGAGGATAGGATATAATAGAGGATAGGATTAGTAAGAGCATAGGATAGGATAGAGGATAGGATATGATAGAGAATAGGTTAGGATTGAGGATAGGATAGGATAGGATAGAGGATAGAATAGAATTGAGGATAGGATTGGTTAGACGATAGGATAGAATTGTGGATAGGATTGGATAGAGGATAGAGAGTTGGATAGGATAGAAGATAGGATAGGATAGAGGATAGGATATGGGATTGCCTAGGATAGAGGATAGGATAGGATAGAGGATCGGATAGGATAGAGGATAGGATAGGATAGAGGATCGGATAGGATAGAGGATAGGATATGATAGAGGATCGGATAGGATAGAGGATAGGATAGGATAGAGGATAGGATAGGATAGAGGATAGGATAAGTAAGAGGATATGATATGATAGAGGATAGGATAGGATAGAGAATAGGTTAGGATTGACGATAGGATAGGATAGGATAGAGGATAGGATGGAATTGAGGATAGGATTGGATAGGCTATAGGGTAGAATTGAGGATAGGGTTGGATAGAGGATAGAGAATTGGATAGGATAGAGGATAGGGTAGAATAGAGGATAGGATAGGGGATTGATAGGATAGGATAGAGGATAGGATAGGATAGAGGATAGGATAGGATAGAGGATAGGATAAGTAAGAGGATATGATATGATAGAGGATAGGATAGGATAGAGAATAGGTTAGGATTGACGATAGGATAGGATAGGATAGAGGATAGGATGGAATTGAGGATAGGATTGGATAGGCTATAGGGTAGAATTGAGGATAGGGTTGGATAGAGGATAGAGAATTGGATAGGATAGAGGATAGGGTAGAATAGAGGATAGGATAGGGGATTGATAGGATAGGATAGAGGATAGGATAGGATAGAGGATAGGATAGGATAGAGGATATGATAGGATAGAGGATAGGATAGAGGATATTATAGGATAGAGGATATGATAGGATAGAGGATAGGATAAAAGATAGGATAAGTAAGAGGATAGGATAGGATAGAGGATAGGATAGAGGAAAGGATAGGATTGAGGATGGGATAGGTTAGAGGATAGGATATGGGATTGCCTAGGATAGAGGATAGGATAGGATAGAGGATCGGATAGGATAGAGGATAGGATAGGATAGAGGATAGGGTAGAGGATAGGATAGGATAGAGGATAGGATAGAGGATAGGATAGAGGATAGGATAGAGGATAGGATAGGATAGAGGATAGGATAAGTAAGAGGATAGGATAAGTAAGAGGATAGGATAGGATAGAGGATAGGATAGGATAGAGGAAAGGATAGGTTAGAGGATAGGATTGGATAGAGGATAAGATAGGATAGAGGATAGGATAAGATAGAGGACAGGATAGGATAAAGGTTAGGATACGATAGAGGATAGGATAGGATAGAGTATAGGATAGGATAGAGGATAGGATAGGACAGTATAGGATAGAGGATAGGTTAGGATAGTTGATAGGATAGGATAGAGGATAGGATAGGATAGTTGATAGGATAGGATAGAGCATACGATAGAGGATAGGATAGGATAGAGAATAGGATAGGATACATGGTATTATAGGGTAGAGGATAGAATAGGATAGAGGATAGGATAGGGGATTGGATAGGACAGAGGATAGGATAAGTAAGAGGATAGGATAGGATAGAGGATAGTATAGACGAAAGGATAGGAATGATGATGGGATAGGATAGAGGATAGGATAGGATAGAGGATAGGATTGGATAGTGGATAGGATAGGATAGACGATAGGATAGGATAGAGGATAGGATAGGATAGAGGATAGGATAGGATAGAGGATAGGATAGGATAGAGGATAGGATAGGATAGAGGATAAGATAGGATAGAGGATAGGATAGGATAGAGGATAGGATAGGATAGAGGATAGGATAGGATAGGATAGAGGATAGGTTAGGATAGAGGATATGATAGGATAGAGGATAGGATAGAGGATAGGATAGGATAGAGGATAGGATAGGATAGAGGATAGGATAGGATAGAGGATAGGATAGGATAGGATAGAGGATATGATAGGATAGAGGATAGGATAAAGGATAGGATACGATAGAGGATAGGATAGGATAGAGGATAGGATAGAGGATAGGATAGAGGATAGGATAGAGGATAGGATAGAGGATAGGATAGAGGATAGGATAGAGGATAGGATAGGATAGAGAATAGGTTAGGATTGAGGATAGGATAGGGTAGGATAGAGGATAGGATAGAATTGAGGATAGGATTGGATAGACGATAGGATAGAATTGAGGATAGGATTGGATAGAGGATAGAGAATTGGATAGGACAGAGGATAGGGTAGGATAGAGGATAGAATAGGGGATTGATAGGATAGGATAGAGGATAGGATAGGATAGAGGATATGATAGGATAGAGGATAGGGTAGAGGATATTATAGGATAGAGTGTATGATAAGATAGAGCATAGGATAAAGGATAGGATAAGATAGAGGATAGGATGGGATAGAGAATAGGTTAGATTGAGGATAGGATAGGATAGGATAGAGGATAGGATAGAATTGAGGATAGGATTGGATAGACGATAGGATAGAATTGAGGATAGGATTGGATAGACGATTGGATAGGATAGAGGATAGGATATCATAGAGGATATGATAGGATAGAGGATAGGATAAAGGATAGGATAGGATAGAGGATAGGATAGGATAGAGGATTGGATAGGATAGAGAATAGGTTAGGATTGACGATAGGATAGGATAGGATAGAGGATAGGATGGAATTGAGGATAGGATTGGTTAGACGATAGGATAGAATTGGGATAGGATAGGATAGAGGATAGGATAGGATAGGATATAGGATAGGATAGGATAGAGGATAGGATAGGATAGAGGATAGGATAGGATAGAGGATAGGATAGGATAGGATAGAGGATATGATAGGATAGAGGATAGGATAAAGGATAGGATACGATAGAGGATAGGATAGGATAGAGGATAGGATAGAGGATAGGATAGGGGATTGATAGGATAGGATAGAGGATAGGATAGGATAGAGGATATGATAGGATAGAGGATAGGGTAGAGGATATTATAGGATAGAGTGTATGATAAGATAGAGCATAGGATAAAGGATAGGATAGATAGAGGATAGGATGGGATAGAGAATAGGTTAGGATTGAGGATAGGATAGGATAGGATAGAGGATAGGATAGAATTGAGGATAGGATTGGATAGACGATAGGATAGAATTGAGGATAGGATTGGATAGAGGATAGAGAATTAGATAGGATAGAGGATAGGGTAGGATAGAGGATAGGATAGGGGATTGATAGGATAGGATAGAGGATAGGATAGGATAGGGGATAGGATAGGCTAGAGGATAGGATAGGATAGAGGATAGGATAGAGGATAGGATAGGAGGATAGGATAGGATAGAGGATAGGATAGGATAGAGGATAGGATAGGATACAGGATAGGATAGGATAGAGGATAGGATAGGATAGAGGATAGGATAGGATAGAGGATAGGATAGGATAGAGGATAGGATAGGATAGAGGATAGGATAAAGGATAGGATAGGATAGGATAGAGGATAGGATAGGATAGAGGATAGGATTAGGATAGGATAGAGGATATGATAGGATAGAGGATAGGATAAAGGATAGGATACGATAGAGGATAGGATAGGATAGAGATAGGATAGAGGATAGGATAGAGGATAGGATAGGATAGAGGATAGGATAGGATAGAGGATAGGATAGGATAGAGAATAGGTTAGGATTGAGGATAGGATAGGGTAGGATAGAGGATAGGATAGAATTGAGGATAGGATGGATAGACGATAGGATAGAATTGAGGATAGGATTGGATAGAGGATAGAGAATTGGATAGGACAGAGGATAGGGTAGGATAGAGGATTGGATAGGGGATTGATAGGATAGGATAGAGTATAGGATAGGATAGAGGATATGATAGGATGAGGATAGGGTAGGATAGAGAATAGGTTAGGATTGACGATAGGATAGGTTAGGATAGAGGATAGGATGGAATTGAGGATTGGATTGATAGACGATAGGATAGAATTGAGGATAGGATTGGATAGAGGATAGAGAATTGGTAGGATAGAGTAGAGGGTAGGATAGAGGATAGGATAGGGGATGTGAGAGGATAGGATAGTACGATAGGATAGGTTAGAGGATAGGATAGGATAGAGGTATAGGATAGGATAGAGGGATAGGATAGGATAGAGGATTGGATAGGATAGAGAGATAGGATAGGTTAGAGGATTAGGATAGATAGAGGATAGGATAGGATAGAGGATAGGATAGGATAGAGGATAGGATAGGATAGTGGATTGGATAGGATAGAGGATAGGATACGATAGAGGGCTAGGATAGGATAGAGGATAGGATAGGATAAGAGGGATATGATAGGATAGAGGATAGGATAGAGTGAGAAAGATAAGGAATAGGATAGGAGTAGAGGTTAAGGATAAGGATAGAGATAGGTAAAGAGGATAGGATAGGATAGAGGGATTGGATAGGATAGAGGATAGATAGAGATAGTGATTGGAGAGAAGAGATAGGAGATAAGTAAGAAGGATAGGATAGGATAGCGGATGATAGACGAAAGGATAGGATTGAGGATGGGATAGGATAGAGGATAGGTATG